>NC_051163.1:78852177-79077177 GCF_013339745.2 Dermacentor silvarum | reverse complement strand
TTACAACGATGTGTACTATCATATTAACCCATCGCAATTATAAATGTAAATAACACCACCGGCCATCTACAATGAAGCCTAAACTGGAGATGAACCCGCAGACAACGCAGACCATCAGCGTATTTAAATAAAAACTGTCACAGACGCGACACGTCATTATTCCCTTATCTTACTTCAATAGGCACAGGAAGAACGCGCGCCCGAACACACACACACAGTCACACACATACGCACGCGCGCACACGCACAGACACGCACACACGCACGCACGCCCAACACAGAGCACAGCTTCGTACGGGAGCCCGGTTTACATAGGGCAGCGCACTCCAAGTTAGCTTAACTATATTGGGGAATAGACCCAGTGCCGGATGAAGCGCAATAGCGCCAGCGCTGATAACAGTAGTACAGCATAGAAGCTGTGGCGTCGCTGTAAGTCAGTGCTTATACTACATATGCATGGCGGGGTGCGTGTTTGTACATGGGCTGCCGGCGCACCACTATCTGGTCCACTTACTGGTCCGATGTTTTACGCAGTCAGACTAAACATTAGCTCGCACACTTCAATAACTGCGCGATAAAGCCAGCATATGTAAATAGGATGACCGAAGCGCGCAGACGCCATTTAATTGTTCCTTTGTTCGCGCACAGAATCGATGGTGTGTGGCGAGCAGTCACCGCCATGTTGTTGACGACGACTAAGTTACGCCTACACAAGCTCCGCAGGCTCGAAACAGCCATGACATTCAGGACGACGACGACACCGACATCTGTGGAGAAGATGAAACCACAGATAACTATTTTCATATTCTGCCGCTGCTTTTATTCTTTATGGAAAAACATTTTAGAAGCAAGGTTTACCACAACTTGGTTTAAATTTTTCCATTCTAAGTATCCTTTCTCTAGAAGCCTCCTCTCAATTGGAAACTGCCACAGGGATGCTTGCTCGGCATTCGAGGAATTTAGAGTCGCTTCAAGGAGATTCTCTTAAATTCATCATACGTTATTTTTGTTCATTCCCTCGTATTGCCAAAAGTTTTCCAATACAATCAAAATCTTGGCCAATCCCCCGCAGTGGCTGTGCGCCATCATAGAAGGCCAACCAAACCAAGCGCAACCAAACCAAACAACAGATCTGCGCATCTCGGCAGCAACGTTAGCAGCGCACCGACCGGAACCGGCCGGTTCCGTTCGCATTCCAGCGGCTCAATAAGCATGTGGGGCTCAGTTCGCCTCACGCCTTTCCACAGGTGCGGAGCGAATGACTCGAGAAAAATCGGCGATTACCTGCTGCGCGCCGCAATTAGAGAGGCAGGCTCGTCTGCCCCGTACGCATCAAAGAGCGACTACGCCTCCCACCGGCAGCGGCAGTCGATCTCTCTCGCGCGACTCGCGCTGCGGAGGCCCCTCGTTATAGCCACCCGTCAGCGTCTGCCCCGAGCTCCGGCGGGCCAAGTGCTCATAACCTCGAACCGACTAGCGTCTGACGTATAGTGCTCGCAGAAACGTGGCCCCTACTCCTGGCGGCCCCCTCCCTCCACAACCCCGATGTCCACGATATTGCTTAACGCGCGTTCGAACGTATACGGCAAACGACGAAGCTGCGGCCGCGAGCGTGTGACGAAGGTAATAAACGCGCGGCGCGTTTTCGTCCGCGCAAATGGCGCATTTGCCTGCGTTGAACGCCGGCTTCCAAAGGAGGGTGGGTGGGAGCCGGAGTGAAGAATGGAGGGGAGGGCACGCTATTAGCCGAAGGCTATTTGTCGGACGCACCGGCGGGCTTTGCCACGGATAGCGGCAGTTGCGGCAGCCATAGGATTCCTTTATCAACAACACAAGCTGGGAAAAAAAAGAAGAAAAAAAAAATGGACGAGTATTCTTGTTTATAAAGTACAAGGCAAGCATTAGCAACATACTTCACTTTCATCGAATGACTTGAAGGAGCTTCGAAAAGAAAATGAAGGGAAGTACGTTTAAGGGAGAACAAAAACAAGGTAGAAGAAGGTGTAAATATTTTTTTTCAGAGCTTGCCGACACCTTCTGGTTCGGCCTCCCGACTCGTCGCCTACTTGTTTCTGAAGGGCCATTTTCATTCTTACACGGGCTTCTTCTTGACGAGACCCTACACGGAGCGTGGCATGTTTTTTGTTTGTTTGTTTTTTGTTTGTTTTTCTAAACCCAGGAGGCGCGTCGTTCTTGCCGAAGCAATCGCGCTCCCTTCGTCCCCTTTTATACTCGCACTGATCCTCTCTCCATCTTGTGTTTTTGTTCCTTAAACTCACTCGCGCGTGCTCGCGTCCCCGCCTCGTCCCTAATTACAAACTTCCGAGCACACCCGAGGCTTCTCCAGAGGCCCTCGAGCTAATCTCGTGGCTTGCTGCTCCTGCAACTCTACGTGCTCATCTCACAGTGTTTTTCCCCTTCCGCGGTTCGGTTGTCGCCATGGCTGTCGTCTATGAGACCATCCCCCTCTTCCCCGAGACCCACCCATTTTCCCGCTCCGCTTAAATTATTGCCCAGATTCGAGACTTCGCAGAGGGGGGAAGCTCCGGACAAGCCCTTTCGGGAAGACGCGTCGGAAGAGACAAGCGAGCAAGAAAAAAAAGAAAAAAAAAACACTCCCGGACCATGGAAAACTGTATACAGCCAGGGATAAAAGTTAGTGGACCGCGGCCGCAGCGGAAATGCGGAATTTCGTCACGACCTTGCGCACAAAACTTTCGTTACATTTCATTTCATTATCTTCAGGGCCTCCAATGGAGGTGGAATATACGGCAGCGCGCTGCAAAACAAGGACGTGACACAATGAACTAACACCCCCCGAGCGCTGTACTGCAACTTCGGGTCCGAATTTTCAGTACAGCGCTCGTGCTTGTTCATTGTTTTACCGTCCTTGTTTTGAAGCGCGCTGCCATCATTCCATCATGATTAGCCAAGTAGCCCGCCAGTATGTCTTAAACAAATCCAATAAAGGGGTACTGCATAGGTGGTGGGCACACACGAGCTATGCAGACGCATTAACACACTTCCCACTGTAAAGTACTTCCACTGTAAGAATTTTCGACTGAGAAGAGCCGGCGAAATTATCGCGCACGAGAATCCCAGTGCATCACTCAGTTACTAATTGCACACGCTGAACTGAACGAGCATCTCGCGTTTTCGCTGTGGTCTCGCTGCGCGAAGTTTTCTCCCCGACTACGCATCTTGCAGCAGCGCACCGGCACGTTTCTGTTGCGTTTATTTCGCAGCGCTGTCGGCTTGTTACCGATAATTTAATTTCTAAAAATTATCGCTTAAATCGGGGCGGCGGCCTGCGGTTTGAGCGTCATTATAGACGCGTTATGGAGGCGTAAGGTTGTGAGGCAGGAATTAAGAAAGCGGTGTGAATCAGAGAGCAAACGGCGGGTAGCCGATATTCTAGTTGACATCAAGATGGGAAAATGGAGCTGACCCTGCCATGTGACGCGCCGGGCAGGTAACCGGTGGACCGTTAGAGTTACAAAATGGTTGCTAAGGAAGGCAAGTGCAGTAGAGGACGGCAGTGAATTTGGTGGTGAGATGAAATTAGAAAAATCGTAATAAAGTGCTAACTTAGGCTGGTTGGTACATGTCTACAAAAAAAAAAACGAAAAAAAAAAACGAGTAACAGCGCAAAGAACGGGAAGTACAGACTGACACAGAAGAAGCACGGAGAAACTTTGTAGGCACAACTTGGAACCTGCTGGAGTCAGACAGGGTGGTGATCGCTTGGCGGTGCCATCGTCCTCCAGTGGACATAAGAATAGGCTGCTGATGATTACGATATACGCGTTGCAGCGAATGACACTGAAACCAGGTGGCGCCGCCAGTCTGCATCACACCTGGAACTATAGGAAGCTTACCAGTAAGTATGCGACATGGCAACAAAGAACGTCAAACGCGAAGTCAGAGAGGCTGCGAAAATCTAGTGAGTGGCGGCAGCGGGAAAGAAACCTGCTATGGGTAATTACCTAAGAAGGAAAAAAAAACGAAATCAGGAAAGAAACAATTTATGGTGACTCAAAGGGAAGCTCCTTACTTTTAGAAGCGAGATCGGGATGCCTTACAACGTGTAGTTATAAATCGAGGCACAGCAAGAAAGAAAACGCATGTGCTTTGTGGAGTGAAGTGCCACTCGCAGAGACCAAGTAGAAAGGTCTGACACTGCACTGCCGTTAAACGTATTTGAAGTGTTGAAAGAAAAATCACCTTTATTTACTACGCAGAGCACTAGATTGATCTATTTCAACTTTTTTCGAGATGGACACTGAGGCTGCGTCACAGAAATAGCGTACTATTACACAAAGTACCGCCAATCAGTGCAGGAATAACTACTGGCAGCAACCATACTTTCCGCTGGGAACTGCGTGTGCAAGTGTGTACGCCCACTCACTCGCCTCAGCGGCGCCTTCCCAGGTTAGGCTTCTTTAATAACTAATATATGAAAAAATAAATAATAAATAAAATAATGAAAAGTCAGAATGGCCCCACCTGTTGTGGACTATGGTACGTCTGGTGTGACGTCAGCACTGGCTGATTTACAGAAAGCGCGATAAAGGGCGGTGAGATGAAGATTACGCAGACTCGCCCGTTTTGGCGCGGGCAATTCAAATCGATCAGCAGCAGCGGCACAACCGGCGGCAATTTTCTACGCAACAGAGGGACATATCGGCCCAACAGAAAACCATGATCGACGTCTAGACGAATAATCTATCGATATACCTCGACAATGTCATTTTAATGTTTGCGCTTGTTAAATATACGCTTATACGAGCAGGTTAAACAAGCGAGAGCTTAAGGACAGTATAAGATAACGCAGACGCAGGAAAAGTTCTTCACCAGTGTCATATTTTGTCCCATTGAAAGGTGTTCGCTAGTTAAACATGCAAGCATGAACCATATAGCACGGAACACGTTATTTTAAGCGTGTGCCAGCTGTTGCATGCACTTTCACTAACGTTTGTGTCCGTGTTTCTCAAATGCGAAGGTGCGTCTTCGCAGCTTGCGTGCTTTGCAACGCCTGTGCATGCATTTCTGTTTCGCACCCACGTCTTCAAGCGTGTTCTTCGTGCATTCCCCACGTGTCTTAAGTAAGTATACCTGCCCGCAGGGGCACTAATTCAAGTGACAACACAATACGCGTAGCAAAGTGAACACACGGTCATATTTTTCGAGACATCTGCTAGACGTTCGTGTTCGAAAAAAAAAAACAATGAAGTGAAGTAATACCGCGTAGGCAAACGAGAATCCCCCCTTTATTTTTTGTCCTACACTTTACGAATGATTGGTCCCACTTTGCCACCTAAGCGGCGATTCCGTAACTCGTTGTCACCCGTAACATTTACGAGAAGCACGGCTACGGGAAGCCTCGCAGAAGATCGCAATCATCCTGAGCTGCTGGCTCGACCAACAAGCAAACGCTTGTGCCTGATATTTTGCTGATTCCTCGGGCTTCCGGCCAAGTTTCACCTCCGAAGATTGCACAATTTTCGCTCGACGCTTGGTATTGCGTTGTCCCGCTTTCTTTCTCCGTCTTCTTGAAGTTACAGCGAGGTTTTTGCACGGCTTCCTTCTCGCGTTCTTACCCGCAGTGAAGTAAGAAAAAAAAAGTAGTAAGGCCGAAAGAAACAGGTTTCCTTCCTATTTAAGATTGCCAGGGTTTCGAGGGAGCGAGCATTTGAAGCGGCAACTAAGGCTTCGAACTTCAGCTTCTGTCTCTCTCCATTCAAACTGAAATCTAAAGTGACACGCGTACACGCAATATTATAGGCCGCTACAAAAACAAGAAAAACAAAACAAAAAAGAAGAACAGCGAAGTGTGCAAAGAACGAGTGATGCAACTGCAAGGTGTAAATAATAGAAAATGCGACGGACGAAACCAACCCGCAAGATTCAATTCTCATGCCAGATTATATCGTTCGCTCACAATGTTACTCAGCTTCTGTCTCTCTTTCATAGTGTCACATTCATTCACAACTAAACGATCCGAAACCGTATGCATTCAAGACACAGAGATGCGAATATCACTTCTCATTCTTCTGTCATCTTCTTTATTTATATTGAGAATATGCCCTTCACAATTTCTATTACCGATCGCGTTTTACATGATAACTTTCTACTGTTTGTTCTTCTATTAGATTAGTAATATAAACAACTTTTTTTACAGCCTTATCCTTCCACATTCCATTCTTTTATTTTTCAAGAGTCACGACACACCGCCCGCAGTCGTTCTTACCAAAAAAATGTGACAGTTTCGCCCTAAGGGCGAAGCAATGAATGCGATAGCAACACAGCAATGTCATACGAAGTAAGGTGAGCGGCTTTGGTAGCAATATGAATTGTAGTAAACATAAGCAGATTAAGTAAGCAGGTGTGCTGCGGCGTAAGTACACCGACATGGAGAGACTCGATGACCACGAGAAAGCGCGTGTGAAACGGTGGTGTTGATGAGAAGCGCTTCCCGTGGGGAGCGCGCGTGCGAAGGGACACACCTGTAGCGCTGCACTGCCGATCCGGGCAGTATTGCGTGTGTAGCGTGCGTTGGAAAATGTGGCCCGACTATTACGAACTGAATGAACAAGCGTGGTGTGAGCGCGCACAAACACGAAGAGATCACACTGAATGACAGCAGACAACGACTGTCAAAACGCTGGCAGCAAGCCCATACGCTGCAGCGGGCGAAGGTACGTGCGGTCTATCGCTTCAACGGAAACTGAATGCGCCGGCGCTTAAAGGTCAGAGCCGCGTGGAGATAAGAGACGGTGCGAGCGAGCGACGAGCGCGGTTGTTGGCAGAGAAGTGCGCCCCCCCCCCCCCCCCCCTTGCTCCCTCCGGCGCTGGTTTCCTGCTTCCTTGCTTGCGCGTGGGAGATTGAGTGCGTTCGCTCTCCGTGATAGCGCGCGTCCCCGCACGCTTCCTCTCGGGCATACGGCGCGCGGCGAAGATTTTATCTATAGAGAACCTCACGGCGACGGCGACGACGACGGCGACGCCGACGGCAGAAATCCGGTTCAAGTGTCCATATAATTGCTATCGCAATAAAACCCAGCCGACCACTCTACTTGGTGAGGGGGGCCCCCACGAAAACGCGCAACCTGCATCGTAAGAACCACACGCGGCTCCAAGAAACCGCGTGGCCATTGGCCGTGGCGGCACGCTCTAAAACCCGCCGCGACAAAAGAACGCAATCCGAGCAAACGCTCGGGACACCGCAGAGGCCGTCCGCCCGTGAGAGGCTGCAAGGCTGGCGATCTCAAACGCGCAAAGGCCGCAACCACTAAAGCCCGAAAGAGAGACACACACACGCACCCCACAAACGCACGCAATCGTCGAGTCTGACGAAAGCTCTGAGAGACAAACAAACAAACACACATCAGAGTAACGGGGCGACGAACACAGCTCACCACGTCTCGCGTCGTAAGAGCGCTTTCGCAAAAGCTCAGCGGCGTCCATCTAGCAGAGGGCCGAAGAAAGCGAGCCAAACAAACAAGCGAACGAAACCAAGCAGGGTTTCTTCAACCCCGCAGACGTAAGCACGCACAGAGACTCAAAAAAGGCAACACCGGCGAGGGGTAACAAAAGTTTTCGCAAGGCGAAAGCCGCACAAACAACGCGACATCAGTCGAAATTCTTCGCCGGCCGTCGTCAGAGTGGCTTCTTCTTCTTCTTCTTCTTTTTTTTTTTTTTTTAAAGCGCGCCGAGCGACTCTTGTAACGAGACAGAGAGAAGGCAGGCGCCAAAGAGCGAAAAGGGGAGAGAGGGCACCATTACAGAGGGTGACGAAAAGAGGGAGGGCACGGGCTGGCGTTCGCTTTCGAAGCGTTCAACTCGGAAAGAAGGCTTCACCACACGCCGGGGCCTGGGCACTTGCGTCGTTCGTCGCAGCCCTTTTTCTCGAGATACAGCTTCGAGCGTCGTCTTTCGGCTTCGCCGTGATTCCTTTGTATCTTATCGCGAGATACGGCTTCTCCGGCGAACTGGCGCGAAGCTATTCTACCATCCGTTCCGTTTTTGTTTTTTTTCAGCGAGAACGTGAGGTGGCCGGAGATTTATATATTTTGTTTTCTCGCTCTGATTATTTTTGGCCGGCTTCGGGTTACACCATTTCTCTAAAGTGCGTGTGTGTTTGCGGCGCGCGCCTTGATGCCTCCTGAAAGGCGCGCTTCTCGGCATGACACGCACGCACGACACACGGTACAATGAACACGGTGGCTTTGCACCGCAGCGGAGCGAAACATTGAAAAGCGATTCAAGAAAGAACGAAAAAAAGCAAGACCTACTAAATCTTCTAGTGCCCATTACTTGATTTTTTATCCCTCTTCTGTAGTAATATTGCTCGCTCGTGCGAACTGCCACACTGCGTTGTCGTGCGCGCAGTATCTCACTGATTGCCAGATGTAGTGGTTATTTCATTGGCGAATCCTGTAAGACACACCATTATGGCTCTTGTATTCAATTCAACCCGAACTCGTCAAATGTCCGTCTCCGGCAATCAACTGGGCACGCCCGAAACGTAGAGTGTGGATACGAAAGACGCCACAGTGTCGGGCGGCGCCCAATGATATGAGCCATCGGAGGTGCTTTAAAGGGACACTAAACAGAAAAGAATCAGTACACAGAGCTAAGGTATCCTCCAAAAACATTATTTCTGTAAATTTCTCGGTAAGAGGTTCATTATTAGAAGCTAAAATGACGGTCAAAGTTACATTTCGCGAATTCCGCGCCAAAATCAAACCGCTACTACGTCAGTGTGACGTCAGAGTGTTTTCTCGTGTTTGGGTAGAGCTGGTTCTGTGTGAAAGTTGTCGAAATTTGCTAAATTGAGTCTTTGGTTCGCTTAACATAGAGTGCAGTTCGTCTTTGTTGGTAACAACAACAACAACAACAACAACAACAACAACAACAACAACAACAACAACAACAAAAAAAAACCAATTGACTGGGCCTGAGCAGGCGCCATTAAAATGTGTGACGTAACGGCGTACAGGTTCGCAAACTTAACAGCGGCGTCGCCACCTGCATACCACGTGCCTGTCGTTTCTGCGCCTTTTCTGGCTCGCAAAACGTATTTTCAGGGTAGGAGTGGCTTTTCTTCGCGTTGTCGTAGGGTAATTTATTAATACAGAGCAAATAGTTGCTGTCTTCAATGTTCTATTAAAGGGTACCTGTTAACTGATTGAACGTTGCACATCCTTGGGCAACACCGGAGGCTGCATTGGAGGATCTAAAATTCCCGAATATACGCTAGCAGTAAAACATTCTTGCAAATACATACAAGGAACATAATAATATCCACTTTGGCGCCTTTACCTGAGCAGCGTGAACAACATTGCCAATGTACAACACGCAGATTGCATCTGCGGCAAAGCTGTGCAAATGGAGGGTGAGCCGTTGCACTGATACGTTATCCAACAGCAAAATATGTCTTCGGCGAACAAAGTTTGGAATAACTTCTGCGTGATGAAGATATGCGTGAAAATATCTGTAGGGTAAACTGTACAAAATAATACATGTTGCGCAATGAAAACTAAGTTATGTCCCTATGAAATTTATTTGCGCGCTTCAAATCAAGCATCTGCCGCTGCTGTTATGGCTTGGCCAATAACACCGGACAATCGCTGCAGTAGCACGCCGTAGTACGTTGCCCGTGACCCCCCTTTTGCATTGTCCTCCGCGAGGCGGCGCTGCCTTAGCTAACCTCTCTGCTTTCCCTTCTGTTTTGTCTCTCTATCTAATCCTTAATTAAAACAGCATCGCTAACTTAATCGGAGATCGTCAACAGAAAAAGAAAACAGAGATGCATAAGGCCAGATGAGCACTAAACATCTGTGCGGTTGAGCCCCAGCATCAAAGCTTTAACGTATCAAAACACCCACGCAAATTAGCGAGAAGTAACTGCGGCGTAAGCTGAGGAACGAAGTAAACGGTTACGGGTAACGCCCACTGTGTCGCGTTTGCAAACAAGCACCGAACGCGCTTGTGAAAGGCTTCTCTGTTCAAACAAAGCCGGCCGGATCCTGAAAACAACCACCGAATGCCGGGTTCGCGCAGACAATGGCGTCACGTGCAAAGCACGTCGGCTCCCGAGACGACTCTGGCTGCGACGAGGAAAGAATTTTTTTCGGAGCTTAGCCGGAAACCGCTCTGTGCAATTCGCTTCTCGGCTTTCCAGCGCACTCCGCAGTTCGTGCTCAAGTACCCCGCGCTCTCGAAATCACTTCCATTTCGGCGACGGCGCACTGACTTTATCACTCTCTCTCCCCCTAGCGGGAGCTGTTACAACTACGGTCAGCTTTCAGCCAGCACGTTGGTCACGCCGACGACCCCGAAAAAAAAAAAAGTAGAAAGGAAGGGGTTAGTCGAGTACACCACCTTCGCATGCAATTCCTCCCGACGCTTTGTCCGCGCGAAGGGAGGATTTAAGTTTCGGGACGCTCGGGGCCTTAAATCTCCCTGGCAATCCCCTGACGGGCCTCGGCTGCCAGCTCTCCTCCTGTCCGGTGAAAAACGCGCGCGCGCGGCCCAAGCCGGAGTTGCCTGTCCCTCTCCGTTATAGTTGCCGAGGCTTTATACATCATCCCCGCCGCCGCCGCGAGGACCTAGCGGCTCGAGAAACGATGGAGAGGAGGTGAGTGCAAGAAGGAGAGAAACGACGGAGAGGGAGAAGGCCGAGTGGCGCGGTCGCGTAACCATGGCAACGACGCCTCTCGAGAAGATGGCCACCGGCGGCTCCCAACGGAGCCCTCCTCCTCCGTCCTCGTCCGTCGCTTTTAATGCCTGCTCGCCGCCGTCGCCGTGGTGGTGCGATCGAAATCGTAAGAGCGAGACCGGGCCCGTACGGGCGATGTGTGCCGGCGAGTGAGAGTGGGAGGGGGGGGGGGGGACGCAGGAGCGGGGAGTTTGGTAGTTTGCTGCCGGCCGCCGAGGAATGCCGGGCAAGGAAGCTGGTCCGAGATGACGGAAGGATGCATGATATTCTATATATCGGTTCGTGGAAAGCGGAAGGACAAATAACGGCGCGACGCAGATTAGAGAGAGGGAGAGAAACAGAGCTTGGAAAATGCGGGAAGCTTCGCGGGGCACGCGATGTCGGCATGGTTGAGCAACAAACGTTACAGATTGGGAGATTGCGAGATAAAAACGAAAAAAAAAAGCAATAAAGATCCAGGGGGAATTGATGTGGGCCGCGTTGCTAGAGCGGTTTTATCGTGGAACGCCAAGTTGCACAGACGGCAGCTTAAGCAGCATTGCGGCGTTTCTCGTTCAATACTTCTATTTTTCTTTTCTACCGCAAGCCGCTTCTCTTTCTTGGAGGTCACTAATAACTTAGACGCGCAGGGTCACCGAGCTTATCCTGACATCTAAACAAAGGGATGGAAAAAAGAAGGCAAGGCGATGTGGCTAGTACAAATGTTAGCTCCGACAATAACGAAAACAGGTGAGATGTTTCGGCGTAACTATGGACCTCTCGATATCGCAGGACTCACGGCATTGGATAGAAAAAGTAAAAATATACTGAATTAGAAAGGTTACGACCCCGCTCTTCCACCACACGTACACACTTTCACACTTTTTTCTCCAAGTGCAACTCGAAATTCTGACGACGCTTTTTGACAACGCTTCTGAGAGCAGCGAGCAACGAGGGTGCGGGGGGGGGGGGGGGGGGGGCGTAAACTGAAACTCGTATCTTGGGGAAACCTACAAGTTTGCTTCCTCTGCAACAAAGAAATGACTGCTGAATCCCGAAGGCGGAACAGTCCAACGGAGTGTCTCAAAGGGTTAGCTGCTGCCACTAGGCGACAGCTAACGCTTGAGAAAACAGGATCTATTGACAAGCGTGACAGGAGAACCTGACACGCTTCCGTTCGAGACATAAGGGACAGAGAGTGACAACTCTGTGTGCCGAACGGAAACTAGCACGCGCGCACGCGCTATATAGCTTGTGCTATGTCACGTGATGCACGCTCCCATATTCTCAAAGCGCTATAGCTGGCGTTGGAACGAGAGAAAAATACGTGCGGTAATGACCGAATTATTAAAGAAAGAAAAGCGATCGTGGCCCCTCAACCAGCCACGCAAAGTGCCTGGGATAATCCAAAGAATGCTTCGCATCGGAAGAGAAAGGGCTCACTGTCGGTGCATTAACCATTCGCCGTGGCAATTGCGTGACGATACAAGACGACGACGACGACATTATGACGGCAACATTACGGTAGTTCTTTTTAAATTTATTTTTTCTCCGGGAAGAAACATCACAAAATATCCGTTACGACCTTGGACAATCCCGAAGATCTTCACCGCTATCGGTGCGTTAACCAGTCGCCATTGGACATCCGCCAAACGGAATCACGAGATACGCAACCAAGGCATGTGATGTCCCAAGCGGCGGTCACAGCGAACATTTATTTAACGTTCTTTCTTTGTGTGTGTGTTTGTGTTAGCGTGTGCCCACGGAGCCACACGCTTCCGCGACCTCAAACGCCCCAGACGTCGCAAAAAAAAAAAAAAAAAAAAGATCAGCAAAAAAGGCGTTCCCTTTGTAGGAGGATCAAGCTTGCCTGACAGCTGCACCAGCTTTGAAAGAACTAATCTGGGTCAGTCGCTCGCCTGACGCTCGGTTCGAGCGCAGAAAAAAAAGGACAAATAAGAGAGCGCGGGGCACGGGCACATGAGGGACAGAAAACAACAAGCTTGGTTTCCTGCTGCTGGGCCGGACAGAACCGGCGGCTGCCTGTGACAGTCTAGGTAATTGACTCGCCGGCTGCCAGCCCTAATCACCTTCTTCCTTCCCGACTACCCTGCTCTACTATTTTCCTTATTTAATCAAGATCTTCGGACAATGCGTGCAGTGCGAACGTATGCTAATGATGATGATGTGAATACTTTTCATGCGACACTAATGATGCGCGTCATCCTAACCCGCCCGCGCTCGAGCACTACCGCTTCTCTGCGAGGCCGCCCACTCAGTTAATCGCAGGTGCACACAGGGAATGAGATAAAACCTCGGGAAAAGAATGAAAGAATATTGTGTAGAATAGGGAAAATAAGACGACTGTGCACAATTTGAAGTTGACGGGCAAACGCGTTACCTCACTCGAGCTTGCAGACACGTCGCGCACAAATTAAATAAAAAAATAAGGAGAAGAAAAGAGGAAGTAAAAGAAGAAAACTACACTGAAAAGGCGTCTCTGCCATCGATTCATGGCCAATCCCCCACTGTGGGTATGCGCCACAACCTCTCAGGTCAACAACAACAACAACAACAACAACAACAACAACAACAACAACAACAACAACAACAACAACAACAACAACAACAACAACAACAACAACAACAACAACAACAACAACAACAACATCGGAGCCCCGCATGTAAATACAATGGCGATATTTCGGGAAGGACAGTTCCTCACTATACCTCTAAATTTCAAGCGCGATGAAACGCCTAGCGCGGTGCTATTGGGTGTAACGTGGCATCCTAGATTTTTCGATTTCATAGAAATAGAGCTAGTCAACCCAAAACTTAAGCCAGTGGGTTGCCTTTGATGTCTTTTATTTTTAATGAGATAGAAATAAACAGAGTGTGATAATATATGGTACGCGGGAGTGGGAAACATTAACATATGAAGACAGTGCGCCGTGCTGTGGCGAAGAGGACACCGACTCGTGGCCAATAGCCGTGAGTGGATATGTACCTTAAAGAGATCATCATCATCATCGACAAAGACTTGTGAGCGTCGACAGTGGCGCCTCGAAAAGCGTGGCTGGAGAGAGCGTAGCCCGTGGTGGGCAATGCGCGAGGTTCGGCGTTTGACGGCATAGATTCCTCGCTGGGCGTCCGGCCCATAGGAGCTATCGCCGCCCGCGTCACTATGCCTGCACCCGAATCAACGCTCTCACCAGCTGTGAGGCCACCTCTTCTGTTTCTTCAGCTGGGCAACTGGTCCAGGAGGGATGGCGGTCCTGAGCATGGCTGAACGAGCGTTCGGGTGAGCGGCCACAGGGCTACCTCGCCAGCTGTGAACGTGGCCCGGTGGGCTGCTGCTGTGTGCTCCCGAGCTCAACCCCGCCGTCGGACAACCGGGCACGCGGAGGCTCCGGTTCATAGACTGTGGCGCAGGGCCACCTGAGCTCCACGCGGCCAGACAACGCCTGCCGTCCGACCCTGCTGTCCGACCCCTGCAGTCCGACCCTGCAGTCCGACCCTGCAGTCCGACCCTGCAGTCCGACCCTGCAGTCCGACCCTGCAGTCCGACCCCTGCTGTCCGACCCTGCAGTCCGACCCCTGCTGTCCGACCCCTGCAGTCCGACCCCTGCAGTCCGACCCCTGCTGTCCGACCCCGCAGTCCGACCCTGCAGTCCGACCCTGCAGTCCGATCCCGCAGTCCGATCCCTGCTGTCCGATCCACTGCAGTCCGATCCACTGCAGTCCGATCCCGCAGTCCTGCAGTCCGATCCACTGCTGTCCGACACTGCTGTCCGACACTGCTGTCCGACCACTGCTGTCCGACACTGCTGTCCGACCACTGCTGTCCGACACTGCAGTCCGACCCCGCACGACCCCGCAGTGCAGTCCGACAGTCCGACCCCGCAGTCCGACCCCGCACTCCGACCCCGCAGTCCGACCCGCAGTGCTGTCCGACCCGCAGTGCTGTTCGACACTGCTGTTCGACACTGCTGTTCGACACTGCTGCCCGACACTGCTGCCCGACACTGCTGCCCGACACTGCTGCCCGACACTGCTGCCCGACAGTGCTGCCCGACAGTGCTGCCCGACACTTCTGCCCGACACTTCTGCCCGACACTTCTGCCCGACACTGCTGCCCGACACTGCTGCCCGACACTGCTGCCCGACACTTCTGCCCGACACTGCTGCCCGACACTGCTGCCCGACACTGCTGCCCGACACTGCTGTCCGACACTGCTGTCCGACACTGCTGTCCGACACTGCTGTCCGACACTGCTGCCCGACACTGCTGCCCGACACTGCTGCCCGACACTTCTGTCGACACTGATCCTGTACCCAATACCATCACACAGAGCAGTTGTTGTGGACACCTGCTTCCGCATGAACTGCAGGCATATTATGTTTGACTACTCTATATATAGCTACCTGTCCTCTAGAATGCATTTTGGGGAACTGTCGCGTATGTGCCATTTCAATGTGTTAAGTACGTCCAATACAAGTTTGATGTGTGTTTGTGCTCCTGCGTGGTGCTTTTCTGTCTTTCTTGAGTCATCCTGCACCCAATGAGACACACACACGCAGCAGTAGTCAACATACGTTGGAAACGCCGGTTACTCAAAGAAGCGTTCAAGTGATTTCATTGCTTCTGGATGTGGTACCATTGATGGCCATGGACCTAACACTGTGGCTAGATAAGAATGTTCGATGTGAATCAAGTAAATGCAGTTCATATTCGCGGTGGTGTCTATGTGCAGTGTGCTTGGACAGTCGACGGAGGAGGTGGTATACATCCTCGCTGCCATGACCTCACGAACATGCTGTCGAGGACACGCGCTTAATTCGAATTCAAAAAGCGTTTTGTCTAAGGAGTACTGAGACGGCGACGATGCGAGAGACTGTCAATGCGCCGTGATGTCAGCCATTCCTGCTTCCCACCAGGGCCCTAAGGCTAACAACAACCAATCCGAAAATAATTCGGGTCTAAATATTTACATTAAAGATGTTTATTCTCTCTCTTTACATGCGTACGCCATTAAGCAACTTCCGCAGAGTAAGCCAGTCGGCATGCGTTAAAGGTAATATTCAAGACAACTTCTGTTTAGTGTACAATGAATGAATGAATGAATGAATGAATGAATGAATGAATGAATGAATGAATGAATGAATGAATTTATTAGAAGGGCTAGCACTTGGCCCTCTTTTTGGAAGGGTAACAGGGTCTGTGCTCGACATCTCCCAATGAAAAGATCTTCCTTACGAGAAGGATTTGGCTTCGCCTCAATGCGCATAATACCGCCGTGAAGCACGCTTTACAAGATCAAGAAAACCTCAAGTGTTTTGTTTGATGGCACGTTACCCGTCGCGTGAAACTGGACAAGAATCAGAAAGGTGGAAAGGTAAAACTAGCAGGCGCTATAACAAAAAGTGCAAAGCCCCCACATACTAGCAATAAAGAATATCGCGCAATAGTGTTGTCGGACTTGGGCAATCTTAAATAAGAAATACATATTAAGAATGAGTTGCCGCTGGCATAAACAATTCGCAATATAACACAGCTCAAAGAAAATAAACAGTGAATAATTAAGAGGAAAGACCAAGAGAACAATTTAACACTAAGCACTTGTTTTAAGTAAAACATTAACTCTCATACAAACACCACCGCAGTTAAAATGAACGAAAAAGACGAAAAAGATGAAAGAAAAAGACGCGAGCGGTATTACAACGGAACACAATAGCGTCTTTCTACCGAATATATTAGAGCTGGCTGCGCAGCGGTTATCGATCTCGGCGCTTTCCTTTCCCGTCTTTCATAAGCTATCGCGAGTACCTGCGCCCACTAGTTTAATGCGACCAGAAATGGTCTAGTTAGCACTCTATAGTTCTGTAGGCGGAAGCTGTCTGTTCGTCGCTATTTCAGCTGAGCACCAGACGACGACGCCCCTCCTCAAACACGAGACCAAACTAAACGCTATCGACCAAACGCTGGTTAAGGCTAAACACCACGAGTAATAGCACTAGTCCAGCAAGCATAACAGCGGACCGTTAACGCAAGTAGCGTGACTTGACTTGCCATGAGGCTGCGCATTGGTAATCGTGCATAACCTTTGTTGCTTCAAGGTACCAGATGTTAAACGGCGAACGTACTCGTCGTGACCGACTTTCAGGGTGACATACGTGGCAAAGGGTACCCGAAGTAGGATACAAATTTACGTAAATTACAAATTTACGTACATGTTTACGTAAATTACAGGCCGCGTGCTCAGGCTGTAGAAATATGCAGCTTCTTTCGAGATCTACCTTAAGTCCCGCTAACTTTCGAAGACCACTGTACACAGAATTTGTGCGACAACAAAAATGAATAGCCGGAAAGCACCGACTTCACTAGCGATATTCGCTGCACAGTCGCGAATCGTCCAAACAGACCGCACGACCATCTGACAGCTTTTCCGGTCTTTCATGAAAGGCACGAACAAGGAGTCCGCGAGAAGTCCATGGCGACCGGACATACACAAGGAGCCATTTCAGATCCACTTCGCTTTCGTTTCGTGCAGTGGCGTCTGGTGCCACGCCCTCCTACAAGTTTGCCTGCCTCTCCTATATCCCCAGTTCTCTCTCTCTCTCTCCGCCTCGCACCACTCTCCGGTTTCTTTCAGTCCTGCGAAAGCCTCTGTTCAGACAAACCTCCCGTGAAAACGCCAGGGCTCAAACAATGGCCGCAGGACAATGGACGGCGCTCGAAAAAATCACCGGCTAGCGCCACCGCTTGTGAAGCAGTCACTTTGGCCGCTGCGCAATGGCTTCGACAGTTCGCGAAGGTTCGAATAGGAGCACTAGAAAAGCGCGTCCTTTAGAAATAAAACAAAGACAGTCGTCCGTGTTCCGCATGTCAGATAAGAAAACACTGGAGAAAGGCTTTGGCAATTATCGTCTTCGTTGGCCTTTGAAGCGCTGCTTATATATTTTAATTTTTTTGCCTACCATGCCAGGTACGGCGTTGCTGCTGCTGCTGTCTGCTGCTCGATATGTCATCATAGCGGCGTATACATTTGTGGATCTGTGTACGAATCTGGTATGTGCGCCGAATGAAGGTACCAGCGAACAGGCTTATAGAAATCATGTATGCTGACATGCAAGTGCAAGTGAATGCACCCCCTGTTCTACGGAAGAAACAAATAAATTCCTGCATAAAACCTGAACCTATCAAATCGAAAGAGCGATGAATTGGGCCAGTTGGTGGCTGTTCATAGCTTCTTGCGCTGTGTACTTAATCAACTTTGCTTTTTTTTCTTGTTCTTTTAGCCTTTCGCATTTTCTCCGCCTATTTGATTCTTAACCTTAATATGATGCGTCACAAGATACGCATAAACCCGTTGTGAGCCTGGGCACCATCCGTTGTCGTCGTCTTTGTGTTCTTTGCGTCCTCAATATTAGGTACACAGCGCAGGAAAAATCTTTGAATACAATATGGGCTCGCAGTTATCTCCAAAGCCCACCGACCTGTTCTTGGAATAGCGGAATATACTTAATGAGTGCATGCTTCGATTTACTTGATTTTCTTTGATTTCGCCGTTCGGCATATACGTTTCCATTCTTGGGCAATCTTTCAGATTGAGTATTTGCCGCTGTGACACAGGAGGTGACACAAATCATTAAAGTTGCACGAGAATTCTTCCCTCTTTCTGGGGCTAGACGTGCCAAAACCGTTGCACTAAATGTCACTAAATTAACCGTTTCACTAAAGCGGAGGAGGGCGCCAACGGACAGTGCTTTGCTTCACATTCCTCACGCTTCACATTCGCTTTTCCATTCTAACATGTGCGTTTGATTTGCATAATTTTTCTCTTTTTTTGTTTCTTCACCCCCACAACTGTGTTCGAGAAAACCCCCCGCTGCAAGCACGGCCACCACGTTCATTTTTTTTTCTTTTCACCGCGAAAACGAAAAACCCGACAAAGTGAACGACAAACACCGCAGGGAGGCAAGATCGCGCCGTCCGGTAATTGCGCAAGACTGCGGTATAGGCACAGCTAGCGCTCTTGTCATGCGATGCGTGCGCGTCCGACGTCCGCTTCGGCCGTCGTCTCTTCGCTCATCCCCTCGTCCCACACTCGTCCTCCCCTCACTAACCTTCCTCATTCCCCTCTCTCCCTTTTTACCCACCCCCCTCTTCTCTCTGTTCGCGCACGCGAGGTGCGAGCAGCAGCCGCGAGCAACCACGCACGCGGCGTCAAAGGGCTGGCACGCGAATTACGACGTTCCCTTCCCTTCCCAGGAACCTCCTCCCCCTCGTCTAACACACCGCGCACGCACTGTCCGTTGGCGCCCTCCTCGGCTTCTTGGCGCGGCAACTGGGTACCGAATCGCGTAAGCACGTCACGTCGGGGGACAAATCGAATTCGCCTGAGCGGTAAGCACAGCTAGAAACCGGGAGCTTGCGGGAAAAGTAGGGAAGAGTGGATGGGCGAGGAGGGGAACGTTGGGGGGGGGGAGGCGTACTTCGACAGGACGCTGCGCTCTGACGGCTGGGAGAAGCGCTGCCTGGGTCGGCGAACGTGCTTGTGTGTGTACGTGCGTGTGTGTCTGCGTGTGTGTGTTGGTCGCCGGTTGTAGTTCGACGAAGAACTGCTGTCCCGCTTTCTGCTGCGGTTTTCTCGCAGTCTCCCGTCTGCTTGCACACCTCCCCCCTCCCACTTCCCGCTCCCATAGCTAGATTTTCGGCGAGGTTTTTCGAGTGCTACGCACGGCCGACCGGAAGCGCGCCGTCAGGCCGATGGCTGGAGGCATTACCAGCTAGAGGAAGCCAGCTTCCGGTTCGATTTGCTCCGGAAGGAAGCGAACAAACTCGAAGCAGGCGTTCTTACATGGCAGTAAAGTAGGGCAGATGCAGGAGTGATGGCGTGGCTTTTTTACCTAAAGTATCTTCTTAACTGGCTATATGGCCTGTAAGGGTCAATGCGAAAGGAAACGCCTGATTCACATTGAAGACTGGAAGCTATGCTCGCAGTTGTATCAAGTAGATGAAATACTAGCAAAGGGGCACGTCTCTTGAAAGGAGAATTTTTGGCAATTATTAACCAAAGAGGTTCGATATTCCTTATAATTGTCGAACTTTTCTTACCCCTTCTTGTTATTTACTGAGGTTTATGTAGGAACGGCGAGATAATTCAATTCGCTGTGACGTCGCATAGAGCTGTTTTGAGAAGTTCACTGCGATCATTTTCTGCATGGCACACAAGACGCGGGCTTGCTCTTGATACAAGTGGCTTACTTGATATTGAAATACCACGGCATCAAAGATCGTGCGTACAATCTGTTCCGATTCAAGAACTCCCTAAGCGGCATGCCAATAACAATCCCTTATATCTACGTTTCGCCTGAACTAACTATTGGTTTGCTCGACCGGTTAGTTCGACCGAAGTCCTTCTAATTTCCTTCAGGTGGGTTTTAACCGCATTCAAGAAGTATAATCCGTTAAACAAGTTTTGTTTTCATGCATTCGTTGAGCTCTCCTTTGATGCCGCACCTTCACTAGGAACTGACCTTCAGAATTCGTGGTTTGGCAACACAACCAGTGGTTATGATGTAACCAACTGACTGTTCTGCGTTCTACTCAGCTCTCAAAGCCGTAGAAGGTGTTCCTTCTGCTACTAACGCCGATTATCTGACCTATACGGCTATACGTTCTCGGACATTACTAAGTGCATCCGAACACTATAGTCCGGGCGGACGTTTGGGCCGTGCTATAACAACTTTGCTACTACCAACTGCTTACTATGCTACTACTAACTACTGTAAACTACTATACTAACTACCTGCCAAAGCCCTGCAACTACTATACCTAGAAGTGTTAACTAGAAGTGTAATAGTGAAACTAACTAGTAATACCATTACTATTGCTGCTAACTAGTAGTCCTCACAAGCTTGCAAGCATACCAAGAGCCCTACGCCGCATGGATCTTATGTGACGAGCCTGCGATGCGCAGGCAAATCTTTGACAGGCTATGGACAGAGCGTTCTTAGCATTACTTACGTCAAACGCAAACACATTGCGTAACATTACGGCGCGCATCCCTCGAAGCCGCTTAGTTCACGTACGTGAACGCAGGTGTAGATAAAACGTGAGTGGACAAGACGTCTTCTGGTGGCCCGCGTCAAATCTGTCCAATATTAGCACACATCCAAATTCTCATAGTTAGGGCGAGAACTGGGGATACTGTAACGGAAGACATTCCAGAATGGTGGCGGTACAAACCGAGAAAGAAAGCACAAGATGATGACAGCTTAGAAACCACCCAGTTCAAGCGCGTCAGCTGCGCTCCTGGGCTACAGGGTCAATCCAGACATTAACCATCTGCTTTGGATATCCGCGGGCCTTGCAGTACTGCGCCGAGGACGCAAGGTTAGACAGGTCCACTCTCTTAACGACTGGATCTGCCCGCCAACATACCTGGACGCCCTAGCAGTAATCGGCTCCCTGTAGGAGTTGGTGATAGCTGCGGACCTTCAGGGCAGGTATTATTTCATTTTACCACGTAGGCCTGCGTGCCAGCCCCTATAATAAAAATGTTCGCAAACTCACTCACTCATCCTGCCGGTACCATGCCGACGCGTCTCGCCAGGCTTACGGACGCTGTAGCAATTATGCTGCTGACAACGTCATAAATGCCGCACTATTTCCGAAAGTGGGCACGCTACTTGCTCATAATTCTTCAGTCAAGAGAGTTAAGAGGAAGCTAAAGCTTTGTTCCCCATTCTGGCCACCAACGACAGACACAGTGCAGTAGTCGTCGTCACAATTCGTTGGAGTCTCGGGTGCAGCAATGTTTCACACCGCTTTATTTTTCAGCGCCCGTAAACATTAGCTACGTTTATCTCACCACACAACGTACGTTGACACAGTGTACACAAACCATGACAACCCAGTAGCGCATCCGGAGTTTACGCAGTGAGGACAACGCTATATTTTTATGTACTTAAAGCGTTTACGTTTGCTTGACAATACTAATCTAATACGTCTAACTTATAGGGAGAACGGTTGCATCTAAACGTGACGACGAACCTTCGCCACGTCCCGTTTTGGAGACCGTATATTGACACGTACACATGTTTATCTTTCACCGGTGGCCGCTTTCAACATTGGCTGACAAATGTTAAACGTTATCGCTTCAAGTGTAACTTGCTTTTGTAGGCACAGGTTCGCCCAATAAAGAATCAGTTTCGTCATTCCCAGTTTTACGACTGTTTGCTTCATCGTCACTACTACGTGACATCTGGTGGAGGTGCTGGGTATCGATCCCAGTACCTCTCGCATCCTGCGATACAGCCACACAAGCCATCGCCGGACCACCGCCTACCACCCGCAGACGAATGGCCTCACCGAGCGCCTAAATAAGACCATCGCCGACATGCTGGCCATGTACGTCGACGTCGAACACAAGACGTGGGATGCCATCCTTCCGTACGTGACCTTCGCATACAACACGGCCGTGCAAGAAACGACGCACATGGCGCCGTTCAACCTTGTCTACGGAAGGAACCCGGCAACGACGCTTGACGCCATGCTACCGGACGTCACCGACGAAGAAAATCTCGACGTTGCCACCTATTTGCAGCGTGCCGAAGAAGGTCGACAGCTCGCCCGACTGCGCATCAAGAACCAGCAGAGGACCGACAGCCGACACTACAACCTTCGACGACGCTACGTCGAGTACCAGCCCGGTGACCGTGTTTGGGTCTGGACTCCGATACGCCGACGAGGACTTAGCGAGAAGCTGTTACGTCGCTATTTCGGACCATATAAGATCACCCGACGTATTGGCGCACTGGACTATGAGGTCGTGCCAGACGGCATTTCGCAATCACAGTCATCCACGTGGTGCGTCTTAAGCCTTTCTACGCCCGCTGACAAACTTAGGTACTTTGTTACTTTGTTATTGTTTTTTGTTATTTTGTTTATTACGCATGGTTTTGTTTTCGCTTTCGTGTTTGTTTGTAGCATCGGGACGATGCTTTTTAAGGGGAGGGTATTGACACGTACACATGTTTATCTTTCACCGGTGGCCGCTTTCAACATTGGCTGACAAATGTTAAACGTTATCGCTCGGCGCAGGACGCGCCTGCATTGGAAGCTTCTCGGACGTTATCAATGCTTCTATCCGTCGTCTGTGGTCACCGACGCCCATGTAATCTGATTGTATGAGCGACGCGAATTGTCTAGAACTTTCTGGAAGACACGCGGGCATCAGGGATTAATCTGGAACCTTCGATGACTCAGGTATAAAAGCCGACGCGTTTCGCCGCTGATCAGATTTCGACGATCGCCGACTGTGTTCGCCGCTATCGTTGTGCTTCAAGTGTAACTTGCTTTTGTGGGCACAGGTTCGCCCAATAAAGAATCAGTTTCGTCATTCCCAGTTTTACGACTGTTTGCTTCATCGTCACTACTACGTGACAATATTATAGGAAACTTCGCGCGAACCATGAAGTTTCCTACAAAAATTACTAGAGGGAAATCCGGCACTGTGAACGTTCCACTATCACGAGAATGATGGTTAGTCTGTGGATATGCTTAATCTTCTCGCTTCAAGCGCTTTCACGACGTTAGTTCTTAGGCTTTGACTTTCTAAATTTCCCAGCATACGTGCCTAATCCTCGCAACTAATTGCATTTACAAGACAGCATGTTGTTAACGCATTCTACCGGTGCTAACATATGGGGCAGAAACTTCGAGGTTAACAAAGAAACTTGAGAACAAGTTAAGGACCGCACAAAGAGCGATAGAACGAAAAATCTTAGGACTAACGTTAAGAGACAGGAAGAGAGCGGTGTGGATCAGAGAACAAACGGGAATAGCCGATATTCTAGTTGACATTAAGCGGAAGAAATGGAGCTGGGCAGGCCATGTAATGCGTAGGATGGATAACCGGTGGACCAATAGAGTTACAGAATGGATACCAAGAGAAGGGAAGCGCAGTCGAGGTCGGCAGAAAACCAGATGGGATGATGAAGTTAGGAAATTTGCAGGCGCAAGTTGGAATACGCTAGCGCAGGACAGGGGTAATTGGAGATCGCAGGGAGAGGCCTTCGTCCTGCAGTGGACATAAAATATAGGCTGACGATGATGATGTTCACGATTATCAGTTTGCAAAGTCACAAAGCCGTTCGAAGCTGGAAGGACGAAGTTCAGGAAAAATCCACGCGCAAACCACCACACACCCACGCTGACTGAACGATAGCGCAAGGCCTGTTTACTTCGATCCATGACGTCATGCTACCTGGCCCGAAATTTCCGTAGCCAAGGCTGGCGTGACGAAAGCGGCGACATTAAAATCACCACGGCTTACTCGGGAGAGTCCCCATTAGATTCTATGGCAGTCGGGCCAGGTAGAATGACGTCATGGATCGGAGTGAACGGGCCTTGCGCTATCTAGGTACAGTTGGCTGAACCGAAAAATACTCGCACATCCCGTATGCGCCTAGCGTCAGAATTTGTAAGAAACTCAACGGCGTGAACAATTCGCTCCTGCCGTCACCCTCGCGCCTCCCCTGTCTCTTTCACTCTCTCCTACACTCCCCTCGAGCATTCTTGCGATTCCGGGAGCGGCGCGCTGGGGACACAGGAGAGCGTGGCCCGCGGCAGCGCAAAAAGGCGCACACGGCAACTGCACGGAGACGCGCGCTAGCGCCGTCGACTAAAAGCGACCGAGGAGCGATTCTTTGCTGCCGTTGTCGTCGTCGTAACATCTGCCGGCGATGGCCCCGCGAGACTGCGGCTCTTCGGGGGCCGCGGCCCGTTTTAGAACGACCTCCTCCCACCCTCTTCCGTTCGCTGCGGCGAACGATGTTCGCAGCACCCGACGCCACCTTCCCTGTGCGCTTTGGGCACCGGCTTGGAGGCATCGTGTCCTGCCGCGTGCCTAAACGTGTTTATTCTGCCTTCGTTTTTATATTCCCCCTCTCCCCTTCACCTCTCTAACCTTCTCTCATGTTACTTCTTGCTCTTCGCTTGTTTCTTGCACGCCGTGCAGCTTCCCCGTGGCTGACCCTCTCTTCCTGTGTTTACCGGCGACCGCTGCCAATACGACGGAAGGGCAAGCACTACAACATTCTTGCATGCCTGGCGTTTTCTTTTCTTTCGGAGATGACCTTATCACTGGCCGCAGCTTGAAATCAAGGTGGAATCAAAAACAATAAGCAAAGCACCGCGGCATAGAGGGCGAGGACAGAAAAAGAGAGAGAGAAAAAAAAGAGATGAAAGGCAGAGGTGTTAACTAGGTTAACTGTGCGGCTGGCTACCGTACACTGGAGGAAAAGGAAAGGACAGCAAATACGAGGAGAAAATAAGACAGGAAGAGAATCTCACTCGTCATCTACGGCTTGGAGTAGTCGTTCACCAATGCCGACTCCTCCCTCATCGGAATGGTCAGATGTCCCAAATGTGAAGTCTGTGGGTGCAAAGAGACAATTGCGCGCCTTCTGCGAAATCGTGCACAAATGAAAATTGCTCTTCACAACGCTCGACAGGCTTGACAACCGTCCACTTTGGGAAGGCCACTTCTTAGACCCTGGTCGCAGCCGCACTCAGCTCATCATCATCATCAGCCTATATTTATACCCACTGCAGAACGAACGCCCCTCCCTGCGATCTCCAATTACCCCTGTCTTGCGCTAGCTGATTCCAACTTGCGCCTGCAAATTTTCTAACTTCATCCCCCCACCTAGTTTTCTGCCGTCCTCGACTGCGCTTCCCTTCTCTTGGTATCCATTCTGTAACTCTAATGGTACACCGGTTGTCCATCGTACGCAACCTGCCCAGCTCCATTTTTTCCGCTTAATGTCAACTATTAATATCGGCCAACCCGTTTGATCTCTGTCCCACACCGCTCTCTTCCTGTCTCTTAACGTTAGGCCGAACATTTCTCGTTCCATCGCTCTTTGTGCGGTTATTAACTTGTTCTCGAGCTTCTTTGTTAACCTCCAAGTGTCTGCCCCATATGTTAGCACGGGTAGAATGCAATGATTGTACACTTTTCTTTTCAGAGACAGTGGTAAGCTCCCAGTCAGGATTTGGCAATGCCTGACGCATGCAATCCAACCCAATTTTATTCTTCTGTAAATTTCTTTCTCGTGATCAGGGTCTCCTGTGAATAATTGACCTAGATAAAGGTACTCCTTTACAGACTCTAGACGCTGACTGGAGATTCTGAATTCTTGTTCCCTTGCCAGACTATTGAACATTATCTTTGTCGGTTAGCTCCCAGTCAGGATTTAGTAATGCCTGTGGTATGCACTCCAACCCAATTTTATTCTTCTGTAAATTTCTTTCTCATGGTCAGGGTCCCCTGTCAGTAATCGACCTAGATAAAGGTACTCCTTTAGAGAGTCTAGAGGCTGACTGGCCAATCCTGAATTCTTGTTCCCTTTCCAGCCTATTGAACATTATCGTTGTCTTCTGCATATTAATCTTCAACCCAATTCTTACACTTTCTCGATTAAGGTGCTGAATCATTTGCTGTAATTCGTCTCCATTGTGGCTGAATAGGACAATGTCATCTGCAAACCGAAGGTTGCTGAGATATTCGCCGTTGATCCTCACTCCTAAGCCTTCCCAGCCTAAGAGCTTGAATACTTCTTCTAAGCATGCAGTGAATAGCATTGGAGAGATTGTGTCTCCTTGCCTGTCCCCTTTCTTGATAGGTAACTCTACTTTTCTTGTGGAGAACCAAGCTAGTTGTGGAGTCCTTGTAGATATTTGCTAAGATTCACGTATGCCTCCTGTACTCCTTGATTACGCTATGCCTGTATGACTGCTGGTATCCCTACTCAGCTCGGTTTGGTCTAAAAGCGCCGTGATTCTTGAAAGCATCGGGACAGAATGAAAAACTCCTGTCAGTTGCCTTTCGGGTGCTCGTGCGAACGGCAGAAAGGTAGGCTGAAAGCCTTATCGTAGGGCTTTCCGAACTCTGTTACGCCGATAGGTACTCGCCAAAATGTAAGATATCGCCTGGTGAAATACATCCTTACCTCCAAAAGCCTTTCGCGACTCTATAGGTTTCTCGATATCAGTGTATGTGTGGCGCTGTTATTAAATATTCGGGGATAAGCTGTCCTTTGTTTTTTTTTTCGGACAAATAACGAGCCGGAAGGAATAATCACGAAAAAGAAAACGAAACAAAATGGAGGCACGAAAGGCAGTGGTGGCCTTTTACGCCTTCCTTTCTGCGAAAGTTATCTTCCTAGAAGCATTATTTATGAGGCCAAGAGCGGTGTTTCAATGCAGAACTTCAACACGGATACTTTCATTCCCTGCTAAGCCCTTCCATATCACCCCATCAAACCACCGTGGGTGATGGTTCAACCTTCGGTATGCCTACCTATCCCCGGCATACTAAAGAAATCATTGGTTCCCATTAGCGGACTAATCCACAACCTGCTCTGGCATACATCTGTTCAGAATACCAGACCTATGTTCATGTGTACACTGACGGATCCGCGTCACCAAAGGCATCGACAGCAGCTGTGGCGATACCAGCCCAGCAGATGATTCGAGGTTTCACTCTCGATCACAATTCTACATCAACCGCTGCAGAGCTTGTGGCCATTCGGGAAGCGATTTGCCACATCTGCGGGGAGCGATCTCAAGAGTGGTTCCTTTTTGGCGGACTCAAAACCCACGTTGAAAATTTTGGGATGCTTCCTGCGCCACACCGTATATCAGTTTCTGGCACTGCAGATCACCGAGCTATTTTGATGCGCTCAAGGAAAACACCGCCGAATAACGTTCCAAGGGATCCCAGTACACTGTGGGCTCAATGGTAATGAGATGGCCGATGCTGAAGCAAGGCGCGCCCTCAGCAATGGCCTGTGTACTGTAGTGCCGTTCTCGAGACCGTACATCACATGCCTCCTGTGGGAATTAATGAGTAGTGCCACGGGAAGATACTGGGCCCAGCCAGACGCTCGTCACGTCCGCCTTAAAAGGCTGGATCCCGATATGCACTTTTCTGTTCTGCGTGGAAGTCCACGCCCTCATACCTGCCGGATACACAGACTACGACTAGGCGTCGCTTTCACGCGCAAGTACTTGCACGTCATTGGATGGGCAAACTCCCCGGACTATTCAGCGTGTGGCGTTGTAGAGACTATAGACCATGTGCTCGTGGTGTGCCTTGTGTATGCGCGTGAAAGACGGACACTGGCAGCTACCTTGAGGCATTTAGACAACAGAGCACTGTCGGAGGACCTCCTGCTAGGCGCATGGCCGGAGAGTCGGCAGACGACAGAGGCAATGCGTGCTCTTTCACGTTTCTTAGGCGACAGGGGCCAGGACTCGTGCTTGTGATGGTAACATTCGTGCGATGTGTTCTTTCACGTCGTTTCTCCCATAATCATCCCCCATTATGACCCTCTTTCTTTCCCTCTTCTCTTCCCTTAGGTAGAGTAGCAAGCCAGATACTGCATTTCCCGGCCGACCCCTCTACATTTTGCAATCAATAAACTACTTCTTCGTGAGGTTCACCTAGGCATGTCGCTTTCGTCAGTGTCTAGCTCCATTTGCGGTGTTCCGTAAACGCCTCCCGCCCCTTGAAAGCAAGTAGCGAAGGGTTTATAATCAATCAGTCAATCATTCATTCATTCAATCAATCAACCATTATCAGACAATAATACAATTAAATGTACAAACAAAATAAATGTAATACAGACAGAGATCCCAAGACAAAACTGTCAGGGGGACTTCCTGTTAGTACATGTATAAAAACGCAGAACATAGGATTAGCAACTAAGGTAAAAACAGCGCGAAAATACAAATAAACGCAACATAGGTAAATATCAATACATTCATATTTCCAATTTCATATTAGGTTTGCCTCCCGTAGCGAATATGTCATCAATTACAGATTCGGTCTTTGCGATGAACGGTAATTCAAAAGTTTACCTTACACGAAGAAAGAAAGTGCTTCATACTTTATGCTGCTAACTTAAGGGACCTGTTAAAACCGCTCTGCTTACTGAGAAACATTACGACACAGCCCTTTTTTATTTCAATTCTTTTAGCAGCATTACGCTTGTGGAACAGTGGTACCGCGCCCGCACCACAGCCGCGGATTCCTGGATCGATCCCAACTAATGAAGAAATGTTGCTGACTCATATCTCGCGTCGATGCACCTAAGAGGCGAGATAGCCAGCCAGATTCACGAAAGAGGGTAGGAGTGCGTAAAGAAACGCCCTCGCATATGTTCACACACCGGATTGTCCCTGGAGGTCAATTATTAGGACAGTGGGCCTATTTCGTAGAGAGAGATCCGAAAGAACACCAAAAGGCAGGGAGGTCGAACAGAACGGAAAATCTGGTATACTGGGATAAGGGGATGTAAAAAAAAAATAGAGATAACAAGTAGAAGAACGAGATAAACAGGGGAGCCCGGGCACAGGATATACCAGTCGGCCAGAATCACCGCACGCTATCACAGCACACGATCACGTTCAGCATATTAAACACAAATTAAGGACGAAGCCCTTGGTGCAGGTTTGTTGTCCTTAGCAATTGTAGTAAACTAAAAAAAATAATCGAATTCTCGGGTATTACGGAACAAAGCCACGTTCTAATTATGAGGCTCGGCATAGTGACTCTAGATTAATCTTGACCAGATCCGGGAGTACCTTAAGGTGCACCGAAATCTAAGCTTACGAAAAAAATCTTTCTAAGGCGTTAATATTCGAAGTGTCAAAGCGGAAAAAAGTATGTATGTATATATATATATATATATATATATATATATATATATATATATAAACACATCTAGATTAATCCAGAGCGGTCGTTTCTGTGCCTACACCGTACGGCGAGGCCAGTGAATGGAGGTACAAATATGACAAACGGCCAACTACTAAGTAGATTGCGTTGGTACAGCTTCGCAGACAGATTCACGAAAGTACGCCGACATACGAACAACAAAAAATAATGCTGTTGCGTCTATTACATACAGTCAATCACAAAATTTCACGGCACACGAGGCCTGAAAAAAATAAAGAAAGCTGAATATCTGCGCAGTGTCACAACGCAGCCTAGTATTCGCATGTACGGGCTCTACCAGTATATATGGGAACAACATTGTGATGTTCGGTTTTACCGACTACAGTTACAACAGGCTGCTCGGAAATTGAACGTTTTTTTCTTTTGAGATCCCGTGGTCCGTAAACTGTTGTGTTCGGCCGTGCGTAGTAGTCACTTTAAAGAGCCGCGCAGAATTAACGAGAACGAGCGCGCGCTCGTTGAGTGCAGCTTTCGAGGCGTCGGCGAGGCGAAATTGCGCGCCAAACCTGGCGCAGGCGAGAAAGCGCGCGCAGTCCGCGTATCGGTGACAAAAAAGCCGGGAAAAGAAGCAAAGGGGTCGAGAACAGGCGGCACTGCTCAAACAAGGACACACTTTTTCAGGAACGGTTGCGAAACGCCGTCCCGGGGATCTTCGATCAATCTTCGTCGCGGCCACCAAACTTTTTTTTTGTTTTGTTTTTTGCTGCCTCGCGTGACTCTGGCTTATTGATTTGATCAACGTGTTTCTTTATTTTATTTCCCTCTCCATCGCTCCTTCTTATTTTTTCTCTCTCTCTCTCTGTGTCTATTCACTTTCCGTTTCCAGGGTGCCGGCATCGGGAACGATGACACATTGGCGGCAGCTCCAGAACACATCTCGTTCGCGTCCGGATTTTTTACAAGTTTGCCGCCGAAGACTGATGGTGAAGCCGGATTAGGTGTCGTCGGCTCGCATACGAACTCTGACGTAAGAGGCGCCCCCAACAACGGCTTTCGTAAGCACAAAATATTGCGTGCATTCTGTCGAGAATCGGTTTTTGTGCGAGAAGAAGAACGCCTTGGGCGTTCAATCTATCTATGTTAAGTACACAGAAAGTAACAATAAATAAATAAATAAATAAATAAATAAATAAATAAATAAATAAATAAATAAATAAATAAATAAATAAATAAATAAATAAATAAATAAATAAATAAATAAATAAATCACGCAGATAAAGAGGAAACTGAACGACAGTTGAAGTGAAAGGGCAAAAAATACATTCAAGGAAAGAACACGCAGAACCCATGCACTGAGGAAATCAATGTTATACGAAGCATTTTGAACGCAACTAGCTTACAACAGCACCGTTTGGTGTTCTGTAAGTCATTACCAGATAGTCCAACGTCAAGATACACCAACGCCAAGCAATTGCGTGTTTGTGGGACGCGAGCATGGGCGTCGCGACAGCAGCAATGAGACGACAAGAGCTTTAGTATATGACGGTGATGGCACGACGACTGATTTCTTGAACTCCTGCGAAGCAAGTTCACAACCGGTTTTACTACGACTCGGGCCGATCCCTAAGGTGGAGCAGTCGAACACAGCGCCTCAATGCGCTGGCTGCCAGAAGAGACGAAAAAAGTTGGCTGAGGTTTAACTCTCGGGTAAGCCTAGTTATCACGAGCGAAAGATCTGTTGGCTTGGTTTTGCACAGACTATGCACACAGTGCTTCATTAATGCACGCTTCCGCGCTTTGTAAGCTTCTGTATAGCGTGCTAATCTGGCCTCCCTTTGCTCCAGTGTTTCAGCAGCCAACTTCGCCTTTACTTATTCACTGCATGCTTAGAAGTATTCAAGCCATTAGACTGGGAATACTTAGGAGTGAGGATCAACGGCGAATCTCAGCAAGTTTCGGTTTGCAGATGACATTGTCCTATTCAGCAACAATGGGGAAGAATTGCAGCAAATGATTGAGGACCTTAACTCAGAAAGTGTAATAGTGGGGTTGAATATTAATATGCAGAAGACAAAGGTAATGTTCAATAGCCTGGCAAGGGAACAATAATTCAGGATTGCCAGTCTGCCTCTAGGGTCGCCAAAGGAGTACGTTTATCTAGGTCAACTCTTCACCGGGGACCTCGATCACGAGAAGGAAATTTACAGAAGAATAAAATTTGGTTGGAGTGCATACGGCAGGCATCGCCAAGTCCTGACTGGGAGCTTACACCACTGCCGTGCAAAACAAACGTGTACAATAATTGCATTCTACCAGTGCTAACATCTGGAGCACAAACTTGGAGGTTAACAAAGAAGCTCAAGAACAAGGAAAGCGGAAAGACCGATGGAACGAAAAATGTTAGGCGTAACGTGAAGAGAGCGGTGTGGATCAGAGAGCGAACGGGGATAGCCGATATTCTAATTGACATTAAGCGGAAGAAATGGAGCTGGGCAGGCAACGTAATGCGTAGGATGATTAACCGGTGGACCATTAGAGTTACAGAATGGATACCAAGAGGAGGGAAGCGCAGTTGAGAACGGCTTAAAATTTGGTGGGGTGACGAAGTTAGGAAGTTTGCAGACGCAAGTTGGAATCAGCTAGCGCAAGACAGGGATAATTGGAGATCGCAGGTAGCCGGAAATGCTGATTGACCTTTTCGCAAAGAGTCCAAGTATTACCAGAGGAATTGCGGCGGCTGAGTGAGGTACCGTACAGCAAACACTGTTCTAACAGCGGCTCCGAAGCACAGTAACACTGTTCCGTGATCGTTTTAGATTAGCCGATGCAACCCGCATCGGCTAATCTGTGAAAAGAGCGCGAGGTGAGGTGCTCGTTCGAACCTTTCGTCGACGTTAGTACAAGGAGGACTCCTTCACTAAAGAATATGCGCTGTAAAGTGTAACGGAATAAGCTCCTACAATCTGTGCCGCTCCTTCAATATTTTTATCTTCGTTTCATAATTTTCTTTTCACTCAACCTGGTCAGGGTTGAGCGCGGTTACGTTTTCTATGTCTTTTATATTTAGCCTTTGGTGAACATTTGTTACCCATTGTTATCAACAATTTTTTACTGCTGTTCTTTGAACTGTTATCAATCTGCGTTTCGTTGTGTATATGTATTCTTAGTCTTTCGAATGCTTTTATTCCCCCTACACTAATGTAGGGTACTGTAAATAAATAAATAAATAAATAAATAAATAAATAAATAAATAAATAAATAAATAAATAAATGAAGATTGTAGCGTCAAGGACAGCAGTTCGGTGTTGGCTGAACGCTCCGTGACGACCGCCTCAAACTTTTGACTACGTTAAGGATTATTGGTTCAGTTCTACTTATTATTATTTACAGTAGAAACGATAAATGCGGCAGCCAATTTTATAAGAAAACGGGACCGCTGCCACAGTCCATAGCGTCAAGGGGAGATGACCCGGTAGCTTGAATATGGCGTCAGCACCAGTTTACTCGGATTGCAGTCATGACAAGGCTTACTTGCAATGTGAGTATTTTTACTATCAATGCAGCTCCACCAAAACTGGTCCTCTCCCCCCGTGGCCTTGACTCCAACTTCAGGTCACTGACGCACGGCTGCGCGTAACGTGAGCGAGAGTATTTTTTTTCCCCAATATGATTTAGTACATCCGGACAGATGCTCTAGCTGAATGAGGTCTGAAGTCCTACATCTCGCGGCAAGTTCAAGTCTACAAAGGAGATAACATTTCACGCCGGGCAATACTGCGATGAGAATACAATAATGCAAAGGCCAGTCTGTTTGTGATTGAAACTACGGGGCATTCTGGGTCCATGAAGATTAAACATTAATTCTGCACTGTGTGCAATGAAAGTACTTCTAACATCTTTTTTAGAAATAGTGGCCTTAATGAGACTGTGAGCAGGTTGAGCGTGAGTGCCCATCTGAGGATGTATGTGCCGTTTGTGTAGATACGATAAGTTGCAGCGAGCACCTGGATTAGCATGCATAAGCCGTCAGCCAGGCAAACATCCCGTTCTTTCATTAAAGAAAGGATTTCCCTGTAGTCACTTTTAAGCTATGCAGCCCTGCAGCAAGACTGTTAGAAAGAGCGAGAGAGAGCGAGAGAGGAAAGGCAGGGAGGTTAACGAGAGGGGAGCTTCCGGTTTGCTACCCTGCACTGGCGAGAGGGGAAAAGATGAACACGAGAGACGTGCTCTCTATTCGGCACGTCATCACCTTCCCACCCTGCCCGTTTTAATCTATCTTAACATCCAAGAAGCGCAGCGTCAGCTGAATGCCTCTTGCGGTGGGCATTACCACGCTTTCTTCAAGAAACACGCGCATTCAGTGACGTTTAGGAAGCCTTTTTCTGTCAAAAGCCGAATATACACTAACAAAAAGGCCAGCTAATTTACGCCCAGGCACAAAACTCTCGAGTCTTCAATTGTTGCTGAAAAGACGGCAGCTCAGGGCCAACCATAGTGGTGCCGGGGCGAAGCGACGGACTTCTTCGAGCGTGAAGAGACGGCTAAACGCCGCCGCCCAACGAAGTCGGTGTACGAAGCGCGCGGAACACGCGGCCTCCCCTCAGTTTTTAAACCAGCGAACGACCAGGCTCCCGCCTCCTTGTGAAACGAGATGCGCGCGGCGTAGCGTTGAAAACCAGCAGCAGGCAGCGAGCGCCAGCTTCATTCCTAGCAGAGGAGGAGCGCGCGCGAGGGTGTAAGTGGTGGGGGAGGGGGGTACCGGCAGCTGCTGACTCCCAGTGCGCAGGCGCCGCAGCTCGCGCGAGCGCCGAGGACGCATGCGCGTAAGGTTCGGGCCGCGGCCCTCGCGTCGATGCGACGAAGCAGCAGCAGCAGCCCTACTCACGCTCCGGGGCCGATGTTCTGACCCTCCCCTCGCCTGACGTCGTTTGCTTCGCCGGCAGAAAGAAAGCTGCAAACTGCAACACGCTTTTCTTTCTTTTTTCTTTTTTTGCCTGCGAAGATCTACGCATCGTGCGCTGGATGAACAACAGTAACCGGAAAGCACGGCAGCATGCTGGATGCTCTTAGCATAAGTATTTGTCGGGGAGACCCGGGCAGTGTGGAACGAAACGCGATGCGATCGAGTTGAACCCGTCGATTGATGAACTATTCGGGAGTTCTTCAAAAGCGTGGGTCGCTTTTTTGCAACGATACGCGTACTCCGCCGAGAAAGCGCGCGACCCGGGCACGTGACCTTACTCGCATCTATGCGCGCTCTTCTAACTCCGGTAATGAGGCGTAATCAGCACGCCGGTAATCAGCAGGTTAGGTGACTTGCAGAAATAAGCGTCATGAATAGTTGCTAATCTTCCAGATGCGAAATGCACCATCGCTCCACAGTGGGGAGTGAAATGTAGCAGCGCGCGTAGGAGCTGTTTTTGTTGTTCTTTTTTTACGCAGCTGACGTTAAGGCAGCTAAGTGTTGTGTTATTTTGATCGTTACGTTTTTAACGCGCGTTACTGGCGGGGTCGTAAGGATGTCTGACGAGTGCTGGGTCGTAGCGTTAGCACTTCAATGTCGCCGCCCTGTGGGAAGAAGCACGCGTGATTCAATCGCCAAGTAGTCCGCAAGGCATATTTCGGAGCACGCCAAATGCAGTTCCAGTCAGCTCAGCTGCGAAACAGCCGTATCCCGGTGTTTCTCAAAACGTACGCGAAGCCAAGCGCAGTTACATCCCGGAACTTCGACCGAAACCCTTCACTCTCGGGTCTCACCCATAGCAAACCAGTTGCACCTGTTTAGCGCGACACATGCAAAATACTCGCCTTGGGCGGCGAGACGTGTGAAGGTGCAACTAACGCGCGTAATAATGTGATTTTGTAATCAAGCGGCTTTCAGCATGCGTTAGTAAGGGCGGATTCAACCACGAGAACCCGTTTAAGGCAGCAGCAGCAGCAATCGAGCTCGCCGTTCAGATTTGTAGGTGCGACTTCTCTCGCTTGCACCGGACCCTGTCGGTGAAGCACCGTTCCACCAGCTCTCGTTCGCGGTTCGGCATTTGGTTCCAACAGAACAGTTTCCGAAACTAAGGTGAGCGCTTGCGGGTTGTAGATACGCGCAAGAAGGTACTCACTCGTTGGCTATTGCCTCTGTGCCGTTCGCGTCGGACCCGGCGAGCAGCGGGAGCACCGAAGCCACCAGGAAGAGAACCACTGGCGACGACGCCGAAAACCAGTAGCCGCAGGGGCGGCAGCAGCACGATTTGAGGCGGTTGCGCAGTAGCAGCGGTAGTCTGGGTCGCACGTCGGCCGGCGGCGTCCAGCGCTCAGAGCCGCGGCTGATCCCCATGGGTGTCGACACTCACGTGGGAATCCCGACGCACGCGTCCATCGGCCGACGACGGTGGGTTCTAGCCGAGCACCGTGAACGCATCACGCATGGCGGCCAAAGCCGGCGCGGCAGCTCCGGCTCGCGCGCCGCCGCCGACACCGACGCGCACTCGCCGACGACGGCATCACCACGGCCGCCCCGCGCGAAACGAGCGTGCAAAATTCGCTCGCTGGCCCGAGCGAGCCCGATCTTGCACCGCGGCAAACGGATCGCACAAATCGGCTCGGAAAACGTTGCACAGCACAAGCGAGGTAGACGAATCCAGGAGTGCGGAGAGACGGAGATACCGGTGCGCACACAAGAACCTTCCCAGAGCGGCGGCGACGGTAGCACACGGCCACACACGCCCAACCCGGCGCTCTTTTCGGCGATAAACCGCGGCGCTAACGGAGAAGAAAAAAAGAAGCAGCGGCGCCGAGAGAGAGGGCTAGCGTCGTTAGCGTCGTCGCCGTTCGTGGCGCGCTTGCTGGCTTGGCTGCGCCGGCTGACGCTGCGAGCCAACACGAGCCGGAGCCGGAACGCGGTGCGCGCTGATGAAGAGTGAGAGAGAGAGAGCGAACGCGAGCGGTGGGTTCAGCTCTAGCCTAAATTTTTTTTCTTCCCCCGCACGGTGTACTTGCCCGCACACTACCGGCGCCTAGTGGGGAAGCCGACGCAGCGCAGCTGCCTGCAGCGCCTCGCTTCTCTGCACGACAGCATCGGCTCGTTCGATGCCTTCCACGGGAACGGGCTCCGAGCGGCTGCCTGTTCTCTCGCAAAACTCGATGCCAACCACGTGACCGGAACATCACGTGTTCCCGTCCCTGGCCGATGACGTCGCACCTTTGTCGTCGCTGCTTTATATCGGTGTAGCGAACGCGCTCGTTCTCAGGGCGCGCTCCGTTCGGGACGGGAGATGTAGCCTGCAACAACGTGTCTTCGGGCGCATCAAACTTTCGCATTTTATGTGCTTCCAGGTATGCCTGCACCGGCAGTACAAAAGAGAACGTGCTCAAAAAAGATGCTATAATGCCAGCGCGATGTGTCCTTGTTGAGTAAATGGTCGCTAAACATGCCGCAACGCCAAGAGTGTTGCACCCGAGCTTGAATCGCACCAGTTTCACATGCAATGTCTAACCTGAAAGCTTAAAGGCACACTGATGTCCATCTTTCTGGGTTTCGACTACGATAGATTGATGAATTAACCTGAATGATTCATTAAGCTTTCTTACCAAAACTTTTTATTTACCTGTGGTGTAGTATCACTTTAATATGATACTACACCAATAAAGTGAGCTTCAGAACCGTGACTATACCATTACTTGGATGCCTAAAGGAACTAGTGACGCCTAATAATTCATCCGGTACATGTTATCTTTATAAGGCAGGTTCCTTGAGGAAAAGGTTGACATTGAATGCCTTGTCTTTCCATCTATCCCCTTTACTACACATCAGAGTGCAGATGACATGAGTAGAAAATACGCGAAAGATTTTGTCTAACTAGGGTGTCTTGGCTAATCTTTTTGTAACAAGGTTGCCCCCCGCTAACGTAGCAGAGCAGAATGAAGATGATAAAGCTTGATTAAAATAGGGATGATACAGTGGGCTATACTAAGGTAATTTGGTTGGGCAATCAGGAGCTGCCGACAGGGACGGTTACCGATAATTGCTACCCTACACAATTACACCATGGGGAGAATTCCCGATTCTTCTGCAAAAGCCTACAGTGCCGACGTCTCCTAGATAGCACTAGACCGGCGCACTTCCATCCGTGACGTCATGTGTTGATCAATGCCATCGGCCTTATACGGAAGGCTAGCGCAGACATAACATAGTGATTTCAAGACTACTAGACTCGAAATGCATGAGAACGATGCTGGTGGCTGACACAAATATTTTATAACGATAGGCGCTTAGATGTTTCGGGGTTGCATTGTGTTGCCCGCGCGCGCGCGTGCGCGCACGCACGCACGCACGCACGCACGCACGCACGCACATGCACACGCAAACCCACACACACACACACGCACAACAAGTCGCGTGTTTGTGCCGCCACGCCAAATTTCCAAATACTGTAATTACCGCTGCACCGGTAGGCTACACAGTGCTTTCCCGACGACCTTATATGAACTGACATTACCTCACTTTCACGGAGAATAACCTAAAATATCTCCAAATCGTTCCGCAGCACGCAACGGCAACACTTCAAGCAGCACCGCACATGCTCGCAGAAGCCAAAGAGGAGAAATGGCTCACCACGCGCCCTGTCCTCCTCGCCCAATGAAAAAATTTATAACCTGACTTATACAGCTTGTCTGTCTTCGATGTGACAACACACAAGTTGGCATATACGCGCGGAATTTTTTTTCTTTCGTAACGACCGCGCGTTCTATATATATATATATATATATATATATATATATATATATATATATATGATACTTTTGACCCCATTCTTCGGGTCCTTACAGGGAGGGTGATGCGTCATAAATACATGATACATAACATTCATACACAAAGCATTATATTCTGGGTAACGTGCAAATTCATTGACGCGATTGGTAATCAACAACAGAAAAACAAGGAGGACGGAAGAGTTATTATGCAAATAAAATTCAACAAATCAATTCTCGTACCTCAATTTAGTATACATCATCAACAAAAAAAAGTATCTAACGCATTTTCAAAATCGGCAGATCTTTTATTGCTCACAACTGCGTTAGGCAAACTGTTCCACATTTCGATGGTGTCATGAAAAAAAAGGAGAAACAAAAAGCCTCAGTGCGTGTTAAATAAGGTCGTATAGCTCTGCTATTGTTTAGACGATCGCATCCTGCAGCTTGTAAATATCGATCCTTGTTTATTTTTTTTTTGTCGCCCACTCAGGATTCTAAAAAGCAACTTAAGGCGACGTTTACGTCTGCGTTCCTCCAGAGCCTTTAGCTTACACGATTTTAGCAAGGCCGTAAAGGAGTCCGTGAGTCGGTATTTACCGCATATGCAACGAGCTGCAAGTCTTCGTATTCTCTCGATTTTCGCCTTCAGGACTCTCTGTTGAGGAGACCATAGTCCCACTCGTGCTTTAGTTCCTTCATGACGCTGCATAATAACTTAACTAGTATCAATAATTAACGCTTTTACCAACCGCAAAAAGAGCAGCGTAAAGCGTGAGCAACCGAAAGCGTCCGCACCAATGAAAACTGCGCGAATTCGTTCTAGCGACGTTGCGTTCCGACAGGAAAGCTCCTGTAGAGACACGTGCGTACCCATCCGTTCTCTCGTTTGGCTTCTCTTTGTTAGACGCGGCGTCTGGCTCGATCGATCACGTGGCCTGTCACGTGGCCATCGCCCTTTGAACGGCAACTCTGCGGGGCAACTGTCACCTCCTGCTGGCAGTATCGCGGACGTACGCGCAAAACAAACAGAGATCTTGCCTTTGTTACCCACGCAACGCATTTTCGCTGCCGGGCTATACAATGCAGCGCCGAATATTGAAAGTCTCCGGATGTTTCGTAAGTCTGGCCAGTATTCGCGCTTTTATTCCTGCTTGAGGAAATGTCCGATAATGGTTTTGGTAATTAAATGCACGATGTTTTTGTACTTTCAGTGTACTTTTGCTCGTGCTTTATACGGTACAATGTTTCTATGCACCTTGGACTTGTTGTTACTTCGTCATTTGTTGTCTTAGTATAGTGCAAGCTGCACAAGTGAAAGTAATCTTATTCTTCGTTCTTGGCTGTTCGTATCGGAAACAAGCACGCGATGCCACGCCCTGCGCATTGATTGTATACAGACGCCAACAGACTCCCGAATGTCATGCTGTGCGCCGCTTTGCTTAACGTATGAAAAGTGTACAAACCATATCAAGGTATTTATGAAGTAGGTATGGACCAAGGTCACTACCATTTGGAGAAAACAGACTCATAAATGAAGGAAAGCGCTGAAAAAACAAAAAAGAAGGAACTTTATTCAGTCCGTGCCTCTACTTATGTTGCCTGTGCGTTGTGCAACTGTGATCAGCGCGCAAACGAACCAGGACAACAGGGAGAACAACACAGAGCTGCTGGTTTATGCCTTGTACTGTGAAAAGAGCGCGAGGTGACGTACTCCTTCATTAAAGAATATGCACTGTTAGGTGTATCCCGCAGTTGTGGAGCCACATGAATGCTAGTTAGATATTGATTATATTATATACCGTTGTCCTCTTTCTTGTTTTTTTTTTTCTTTCTTTTTTGCTGTATGGCGGAGAGCAATGGAGAATAGCTGAGATTTATTCAAGCTTTATTTGCAACGGCAACCTATTCATGTCAGCACAAGACAGAACATAACACAACAGAATCTTAACACAACAATGTCTTGAAGAACTTGCCGATCGTTTTCTTTCACGAACGTTCTCGTGGTAGCGAGGAAGATTGTCTGCCCTATCTTCGCTTCGGAAGCGCTGGCTGCCGTCGCATTCGATCAAATATGGTTGCGCACGGCACAGGGAGATTTATTTCCGTTCGAAGAAAAAAAAAAGCAGGAAAGAATCATTCCGGAGGCAGATGTTTGCACATTCCCGACTGGCCCGCTGCGAAACAGATAGGATTTACGTTTAATTTCTTTCTCGTTTTCTTTCGTGCATCCGCGCGCATGCGCTCTCGTACACTGCACACCGGGAGCACGACGGAGGTAAACTCCTCAGCGTCACAGAACGAAGACTACGGCACACGGAAAAGCGGAAGACAATTTGTCTCTCGGCTGACAGCAGAGCTCGGGCGGACGCGTATAGAGTCTGTTTTCCGATGCAGAGCTTCCACCTCTCCGAGCGGGCCCCTTCATCTTTCAGCTACTATCCTCCTCTCCTCTTCCAGCGTTTCGTCTTCCCCGCTTCACCACCATCATCTCCGAAAGCCCAGCTCGTCGTATTCCTCAGTTTCCAACCGCCATTGTAAACAGTTTCACAACGCGAGAGAAAGGAAAAAAGAAAATGTACGTTTGAACGAACCCTCGCGTTTCGCTTTCAGTTCCCGCAGAAGCTTTCACCGGTGACAGCGGCACAGCTAAAATGTTCTCCGAGCATGGCTCGGCCTCGGCTTCTTCTACAACTTCAACGTTCGCCCGGTGCGTGTGGTCCTTTTCGCAATACTTGCTTCGTTTGATGAAATTTATTTCTGGCTACTCAAGCTCGATTTCTCCCTGCCCACCTCACTCGTATCTTGGCCTGTCTTTCTGCGATGAATAATGCACGCGGTTGTCTCTGTGCTCGGAACCCCGACAGTGAAAGAGAAAGAGAGAGAGAGATCTTCTGCAAATGCGGTGAACTCGGCACTGTAGTGGCGCAGAAAGCGCCCTCTGAGGGAAGACGACAGAAGCAAAAAAATAAATAAATAAATAAATAAATAAAAGTTAAGTAACGAACGAGTGAGTATGCACGAAATCCCGCAATGCATATTTACCCGAACTCATCCTCCATAACGCTAATTGTTTAGTGCAGAATGAGAAAGCCAACAAAGGTCAAAACGACAGGCACAAGGGCTGTAACAGTTAGAGGTTAGCGCTCCTGCACGTCGTGCCACGTTTTGTTTCGTCGTCGGTACCATTCTGGCACTAAAAACGTAAGCATTATCGATTGACAACTAGCCCGAAACAACGTGTTGCTGAGTTACACACTATCAATGTCCTCGATTCACTGCCTATTTTTTTTATTGCAACGGCATTTAATGCTCAATGCGTCTAACGAGTCTCGTGCCGACAGAATCTCTGCGAGATTTCGGAGCGGTTGCAGCGGGAAAGACGCAGTGAGTTTGCTACGCTCATGCTCAACGTATTAGTGCATCAACAGATCCCGGTTGGCGCTCGATGAGAACCGATGCGATGCATCGAAGCGTTAAATCAACTTTGAATTGAGTTTATAAGTTTTATGGCACATCAGCCTTCACGGCTATAATGCGCCAAAATTATTGGGAGATATTTCTTCGTCAAAGAGCAACTAGCTTTTTTTTTTGACGGAGTCACGAAGTGAGAAATCCTGATTGGATGTATACGTGGCTCTACCTAAAATACATACGCATTGCGAAATTTGAATGTCATATGACGTCACGCGAGATCCAGTCATCTCGAAGAACCAAAGTTTGTATGCGTGCGATTGATTCTATTTCTATTCGCTCCTGTGCACGGTGTAAGAAATATATGCTGAGTTAAAGAATGTGTCGAAGAAGTAATGGCGCCTAAAGCAATCCTTTTGTCCGACTGGGAGCCCTGGTACTTATGATAGGTCTATAGTAGGATCCTGGTTTGGTCAGTGCATGGGTAGTCGCTCCATCGTAGTTTGCCGGTGTTCGCTCCCAATCTCTAATCTCCGCTGTCGACATCACTTCGAGCTATCTGAAACCATCGCCAGCCACAGCCAGCTTTAGCGGCACCAACCACGCCGCACTTATTCAACCGAGTCAAAGCGACGTACTTACCGTGAGAGCGTCGAACTTTCCGTTGACTTGTAGGTCGCATGAGCTTGAGTACAGGGGAGGTATTCTGTAAGAGTCCACCTAGTGGACTTGTCCATTTCGTCTGCTGCTGAAGTGCTGATTGGTTGTGGTGCCTGGGCTGGCCTGGAGTGCACCCCAGCCCAGCCAATCAGGACCTCAACAGCAGACGAAATGGACATGTCCACTTGGTGAACTCTTACAGAATACCTCCCCAGGTTAGCGGTTCAAGCAGGAATGCGTGCAACTCTTTAGCGTTGAGAGACCGCACTAAGAGTTTCCTTGTAGCCACGAGCTCTGTTTGCTTCTAGAGTGTAGTGTCTGAAACTCTGCATCTTTCTCTAAGTTTCCTTTCTGTGTCGTTACTGTAAATACATTTCTTCGCATGAGTTTTCTGACTCTCTCCTGTGTCCTTTCCTTGAAGACCGCGCGTCGGCAAGCCTGACGAATGTCCGCTGTGTTTAACATCTCATAAAAAGTCGCCCATCGTGCGCAGAAGACTATTAAACTATTCCGCAGGATCTTCGCCCACTTTTGTCTGCTGCTCTAGGTGGGAGCCAATGCGCCGATATAATTTGTTCCTCCCGTTTGAATGAGCTGGCATTGGTGTTGCACGTTTTGTTATACGGTAATTAGTCCCACGTTTTCTATACTTTCGCCATGTCGTGCACCCATTTCTACACGAAATGCTCCAGCGCCATGTCTAATTTTCTTTGCCTTCCATGGTTGTATCCTCCTTCATTGAAAATTGTTCCCTGCATGGAGTGAAAAAAGGAAAACGTTGGTGCTGTTTTAGTTTTACAAACCATGTTTTGAATAACCTATTTATTTAACTGAAGTTGCCACACGTTGATTAGGGATGAAATTATGTGTGTTATTCCCAAGTCAGTATACCGCACTGCATTCGGAAATCGTCAATACTATGATGTAATTGATCGCGTTAAAAATGTGTGTGTCTCCGGGAAGAAACACGTTTTTCTTTAAATTTATACATTGACGCGACCTGCTAAGACATGGCCGAAGACTAAGATATTCTACGTTCTCTGCGTTCCAAATTGTAGATTATGTAAAAAGCCCGAGGCTATTGATCATTGCTTTATTGGTTGTTGGGATGAAGTGTTTTTTTTTTTTGTGTTCTACAGCAAACAGAAATTAATTTCTGAACAGTGGAATAATTCGACACGACAAAAGTCAGAATTTTACCGCAGGATATCGTTTTTCCAGTTTGCATACATAGTCTCCAGACAAAATAGGAATTCCGAACCACCATGACCAACAAAGAGCATCTTCCAGGACCAAGTAATTCACATATCCACGACATGAGAGCGCTCTAGCGACGCTCTAGGCTCGTTTAACCTCTTTGATTTGTGTTTAAATGACTTATGATGTGTTTATTGTAAACGGTTTTGTTTTTCTTCCCTTTATAAAGAAAAAAAAAGAAAGCGTGATTGTGGTCTGATGAATAGAGCAGGTTGGTCTCAGAGACCGAGATTCGATCCCGCCCTCGGGCATTTATTCGTTTGTACTGAATAGGCCAGAAACGAAGGTGAGACACGATACTATCTACCTACCTACTGACCTACCGCAAGTGCCTGGAATAAGGCAACGAATGACTCGCATAAAAAAAATCCCGTAAAAGTGGCCGGTGGTTGCGGCAGATCGCGGTGTGGGAGTTGAGAAACCAAATTGCAGCGTCTACGTCGGAGAATAGTTTCGCAATAGGCCAGAGTGTAGCGAGTGCTTTTTTATTGTTTGTGGCATTTCGGGAAGTAGAATGTTCAAACACTGTCTCTTGGAAAGAAACAGTGTTTGAACAAGAGGGAATTTTCTTGCCAAGCAAGCATTTCCCCGACGAACAACAACTTCGCATTTGCTTGTTCGTCATATCAGTTTCTCGGTCACCAGCTTTTCCGAAGACACTAGATGTCCATTTTGAACTGTACCGCTCGACGAAGTATATCAAAACGAAACGTGTACGAACAAAAAAAGGCCCCCTTTTCAGACTTTTAATTCTTATTCATGCATGAAAGTGCAGGCGGGTTTATAATTTTGATTGACAGAAGCTCGCAAAGTGGTGGAAGCTTCACTAAATAGAAAATTGTCGTCCACCAGACTTGTAGCAGAAAACTACAAAGGAAACCCATGCGGATTTCTCTGAAGGAAAACTGTATTCGGTTGTATTGCCCTGTATTCTGCTGACTGCATGCTTGCTACGCTCAACGCTCCCGTATCGAAGAAGCGAAAAACAAATTGGTGCTACAATTTTGCCCCTTAAACTAGCAAGTAATGTAAAATTCAAAAAGATCAATAATAAGAAAATTAAGCAAATCTCCTTTATTTTGCCCAATTAGATAGGAACTGCGGTAGCAAAAGTAGCATATCTGGACGACCATCCGTACCCCACAGAATGGTGAAAGCAAACTAATGCGCCTGTAATTTTCTAATGTTGTCATTTTGCACTGTTTGTCTCACATGAGCGTCAAACAGAATCATGAAAACAGTCGGAAGCAAAGTAAGGAGAATGCGGATTGACGCAAGAAGAACCATCGCAGGAGGATTGTCGGGGTAGAGTGATTTATCGTTTCCCGGTACAACTGTCCAGATGCATACTGCTGTGTACACTTACTTCTTATCTCTATAGGTCAACGCTAGGAGGCATGTGGGTGCTCAAAGCGGGGACGTATCATTGCCTCCACGGGCCATCATTACAATTCACACTAAAGCTTTTGCATGAACTGCTACCGTGCACTGGACCGCTATCTTGTACACGTCCGAAAAGCCGACATTAGACTTTGCGTCACGCGATTGGCTCAGGCCGCGCCGATATCGCGGCCTAGGCCAATCGCGTGAGGCGAAACCGAGCGCCGGCTTTTCGGATGTGTACAACATAGGGGCCCTGGTTTCAGGAATGACACACTAAGACACCACCTTTGATCACGCCATCTCCAGAATCAACAGGTTACTTGGGCAGAGACCCGTCCACGAAGAGCAAGGGAAAAACCCCAAAGAAGGCCTTATTCTATTCTTTCCTGAATTTTCAGCTTCAGGAAGAAAAATACGAATAATGCACACATATTCGATGCATTCGGCAACTGGAACTGGCATGCTGACATTGAAATTCGGTGAAAACATGCAGTGCGAGCAGAAATTCTGTATGGCCGTAGGGCAAACTCTATAGGCGTGGCAAATGGCTTAATACAGAAAGAAAATTGTTACTGTGTGCGCAAAGCTGAGTAATTCATATATCAAAGACCGTTCCATTTTTCTCGTCGGTAATGCTAACAACGTTTCTTCTACGTTGTTTACTTATATTGCGGCGCAAACTGTGCATAAAGAAAAACAGAGCAACAAGCATACAATTGCTTAGATTGGGACATCTTGCCGTCGACGACCCCAGCTTGTCCACGGTAGAGGTTATGCGAAATGCGTGGACTTGCGGAACTCGTGTACAGGTTGTTTATAAAGGGTTAAATGCAAACAAGATTTCACATACTGTTTACGCAGACACAGCTCTAAATGTTCAGTGATTGGTGTCTTGAGAATATTTGCGGGGGCCTACATGACATTAGTAAACCGCCGGTTCAAGGGCTCAGAGCACTCGCCATTACCGATCACTGCTTATGGAGCTCTGCTCGTGGTTCAACACTCGGCAAGCGCCGACTCATTCCGATGTGGGTGGAATTATAGCAAACGCTCGTGCACTAAAGAAAAAAGGAAACAAACACGGTAATCATAGCCTTCGACGGATTTCGAGTCCCAAACTACCTGAGATATGACAATTCCCTACTCAAATGCACGTTATACCGCAAGCAAGTAGATATGTGCTACGTCTGCGGCAGGCTGGGACACCGCGCCGATGTGTGTCCATCGCCAGATGAAACCATCTGCAGGGGTTGCGGCATACCCAACCCCACAGATACGCATAATTGCACTCCCAAATGTTCACTATGTGGAGAGGGACACCTCACAGCCAGCAGAGAATGTAGGCAACATTTACGACTAGCTTACGTCGTCAGACGACGTAGAATGGAAAAGAATAAGACATCGGTAACGACTGAAGTGAGCCATCCGAATTCATTTAAGCTAGACGAGCAAGAATTCCCCAACTTACCCCGATACAAATTGGAACTGAAACAACAGTTCGAGGAAGATCAAGGTCAAGAAACAGCACTAAGGAATCAAGGAAGACCTTCCGGAGGCGCTCCAGAGGCCCAAGCAAGGGCAGCTCCGGATCAAAGGTCCGGTTCAACCATCAGGCGCAGGCCAACGGTAAACTGGATCAAGCAGAAACCAGGAAGGACGGGAACGCTCAAGTCACCTGGGCCCAAAGACTGCAGCAAGACCAACAAAAAGAGGTAGGTTTGGTTGCACGACCAGATCATAAAGACAATTCAGGCATAATCCGAAGGTTAGAACACGACAATCTAGAATTGCGAAAACTAGTAATCAGCTTAATGGAGGAAATCAAACAACTTAGAGAGACACTTGCAACGGCAGACAAAAGCAACGCTACGGATACCGAGGCAATGGATGTACCAATAGCCGACGAAGCATCCAACCCAGCTAAGAGAAAAACGATTTCTGCTACACAAAGCACTAAACCATGTAAAGCCAAGACGGAAACCAGGGAAATCCTTGACAAACTCGCAGAAAGCATGAACGCCCTCAAGGAGGGACAAGATAAGTTAGCTGAGCAAATTGGACACATCCGGGACACAGTTCAGGGACTATACCGTAGAGTTAACACACTAAAATCCACTGAAACCAGAGCATGCCAAAATAATGCATGCAACACAGCAAGCATGCCAACAGCAAGCATGCCAACAGCATGGCCCTGCACACTGAGGCTTTTCGAATTTGGCAATGGAACTGTAGGGGCTATGCTCGCAAAAAGGTTCCCCTTCAGCAATATATTCGAGCTAGACAAGATAAACCACAAATTATTCTCCTTCACATGGTCAGTCCCACGCTCACCGGATACAACGCAGTAGTAGAATCACGCGGACATAAAGGGACGACGACATTAATCAGCAACCAGCTGACTCATACAGCATGACCTAAACCTACCCAGGAGCAATCTAGAATACATAACGACAGAAATAATCCGAAACAAGACGAACACAAAGAGCCTGTTCATCCTGAACATTTACAGCAACCCTAAAGCTTACTCACAGAAATTTAAACAACTCTTCAAACAAGCATGCAGCAAGGCTGGTGAAAACCCGCAGGTAATATCAGGCGACTTCAACGCCCCCTGCAGCATATGGAGATACAAATATGACACAGCTAAGGGCAAGGACCTATGGCGCAGTGCCACTGAACTTGATCTTACTCTAGCCACAGACACAGCCTATCCAACCAGGACAGGCACCTCCACGTGTAGAGACACTACACCGGACTTGGCCTTCGTCAGAAACACCCCTAACTACTGCTGGAGCAATCTCCTTGAGGACTTTGGAAGCGATCACTACATCAATGAGATAGCATTCTCGGTGCCACTGCGAAAGGCCAGGGTCCACACATATGTAGATTGGGTAAAATTTAGGGAAAATAGAGCGGACAAACTTAAAAGTCAGCCCACACCAACGTTAGATCGATGGATGGAACAAATCAAGGAAGATATTAAAGCAGCTACATCCGAGAGAAAAACTGACCTACCAATAAATAGCATGGATAGCCACTTAGCACATATGCTCGAGGCAAAACAATCACTCAAGACTAGATGGAAAGGACAAAGACTAAATCGCAGGCTGAGGAAGCGGATCTCGGAACTAAAAAAACAGATAAAAGATTACTGTGGCCAACTGTCAAGACAACAATGGGATGAGGTATGCAACACTAAAGACGGGCAAATGAGAGGAAGTGGTACATGGAATCTACTCAAGCACCTCTTAGACAATGGCAACAACAAATCTAGCCAACGCCATGCTCTAGACAAAGTCATACATGAGGCACTACAATACATCGCGGAAAAGGACCTTATCAACAAACTGGTGAACAAATACTTATCGTTAGCTAACACTGGCAACATCAACAAATATCCTGGCTACATCGGAACAAAAATCCAATACTAGACCAAGAGTTCGAGGTCGAAGAGGTGCGAACCGCACTACAAGAACTCAACAGCAAATCAGCCTCGGGCCCGGATGGTATTACCAATACGACCCTCAAGAATCTAGAACCGGACTCAATAAAGTTCCTTACTGAGGAAATCAACACAGTCTGGAGGCAGGGCATCCTTCCCCCCACATGGAAAACGGCCCTAACAGTCTTAATACCAAAACTCGGCAAAATTCCCAGCACAGATAACCTAAGACCAATCTCGCTCACATCATGCGTCGGCAAAGCTGCAGAACATGTTATCCTTAATAGCCTCACCAAATACCTAGAAGACAATGAAATTTACCTACATTCAATGATCGGCTTCAGAGCGGGGCTATCGACACAAGACGCAATGAAACTCATCAAACATCAGATCATCGACAACAACTCCAGAGACCTAAAAGCTATCCTAGGACTCGACCTCGAAAAAGCATTCGATAACTTATCAGATGAGTTTATACTAGAGACTATCTCGGACCTCAATCTCGGCCCTAGATTCCATGCATATGTCAGCTCTTTCTTAACCAACAGAACAGCATTGCTCAGGATAGGAGAGCTGACGTCGCAAATGCTCACCCTAGGTAACAAGGGCACACCACAAGGAGCCGTCATTTCACCTAGCCCTTTTCAACCTAGCCCTGGTAGGACTAGGCAGAAAACTCAGCACTATGGAAGGCATCAAGTGCACAATGTACGCAGATGATATCACAATATGGGGCACCGGTGGTAGCGACGGCTTTATTGAAACCACTTTACAGGATACCTTCTATGCAACTGAGGAATATCTGGAACCAACAGGCATGAGATGCTCCCCAGCAAAATCAGAACTACTCCTATACACCCCAACTAGGCCCGGACCCAAGCCAAAGGGATGGTTCTACGCTAAGGACCGTAACATCAATATCCACACTAGAAATGGCAGCACAATTCCGATAGTGGAATCAATCAGAGTTCTTGGCATGGTAATCGAAGCAAACGGAGCCAACACTAAGGCGATGAACAAGCTAATCAACAAGACAGACAACGCTACGAGACTGATCAAAAGAGTGGCCAACAGACAACAGGGTCTCAAAGAAGACAACCTGCTGAGATTAATGAATGCCTTCGCTTTATGTCACTTCACATACGTAGCGGCAATGCACAAATGGAAAGCCTCGGAGAAAGAAAAGCTAAATGTCCAGCTCAGGAAGATAGCCAAACAAGCGCTAGGTATCCCTAACTGCACAAGCACGGAACGCCTAATGCAACTTGGCGTACATAACACCTTAGAGGAGATTGCAGAAGCACAAGAAGACTATCAAACACCAGATCGGGTCGAGCCTTACTCCAAGAAGTTGACTTTGACGCAGCAATGATAAACTCCCTAAATGAAGAAATACCACCGGACATTCGCAAACAATATGAAGTCAGACCATTGCCCCGCAACATGAACCCTGAACACAATGTAGAGAGAAGACTAGCCACAGGAGCCTGCCTATACTCCGGGCAATTCGCACAGAAAACCAAAGAGTTTGCTTCGTAGACGCCGCCCAACATGTGAGAAAAGCTTTCACTGTTGCGCTAGTAGACAACAAAGGGATGATGAATAAACATTTATTAGGCCCAAAATATATTGGTGGTGCCCACAGGCACCAGAGAGAGAAGACTAGCCAGAGGAGCCTGCCTATTCTGTGCACTCGGCCATGTGTGCGGGCAGGGTGCCCTTTTTCTTTTGCAAAAAGGACAGCGAACAATCACGGGATGCGCAAGCGATCCCGCCTGCGCTCGAAGGAACCACAAGACGCGCCCAACAGATCATCGACAACAACTCCGAGGCTCGGCCTCGAAAAAGCAGATCAGATGAGTTTATACTAGAGCTGACCTCAATCTCGGCCCTAGATTCCATGCAGCGGTCCGCCGCTTTCAAATTAATTGTATGCTCCGCGGTATGGCACTCATCGTATAGGTGAAGTAGCTTTAAATACGTTAAACATGTAATTAAAAGGGAAAACCATAAACTCAGCCACGGTCAACACTGACAAACCAGAGATCGCGGAGCAAGTAGCAATCGCTCTAGCACTAACTGATAGAAGTAGACCATATATTTATAGCGATGCACGAAGTGCTGTCCGAGCTTTTCAGAGAGGTACAATATCACAGCAGGCATTACACATAATCAAAAAGAGCAAGATCTATTACCACTCCTTATGCTGGTTCCCAGCACACCTAGGCAATATAGAGAAGCCCCCCCCCCCCCCCCTTCCTGGATCTCAACGAGATGGCTCATAAGAGCGTGCGAGAACTGACCCTGCGCGACGCAACCCTCGAGGGTACAAACCATCTCCAAGAGAACAGGGATGCCCCCTCTACATACAACGAGCTCACAAAACGCTTGTATCTCAGCACACATTAAAAAGGCCACAGACACTTACTTTAGGACTACTACAAACAAACACTTATCCCACACCAAGAAGACTACGTTTCTACATGGCAGACGAATATCCCAACACACAGTGTGCGGACTGCAATGCACCACTTGACTTAGACCATATGTTCTGGTCGTGCAACCAAACCAACGAAAATTTAGCCAAGGATCGAGACAGGCTAAAGGCCGCGATTCGCAGCCCAGACCTGACCGAGCAACTATGGGCCGTCCAGCAAGCCCACGACGCGGCCAAAAGGCTCTGCCTGCCGGTCCCAAAGTGGGAGCTAGCAGCCCACTTTGTGAGGCAACTCACAAATTGCAGGACCTAATAAATGTTTTCCTTCCTTCCTTCCTTCCTTCCTTCCTTCCTTCGTGCACTATTTTCTAGGTGCACGTTAGAGGTCCGCCGCTAGTTCAAATTAATTGTATGCTCTCCGCGGTATGGCACTCATCGTATAGGTGAATGTCTAGCTTTAAATACGTTAAACCATGTAATTAAAAAGAGTTTAGGAGCTGTTAATGGTTGATGCAGCAAAGCTACGCATTGCCTGTCAGATACCGCGGCAAGGAATCCTGCGGACTAATTGTGATCTTCTGGACCGAGTGAAACGTGCACGGAAAGCTAAGCACGTGGGAGTTTGCGCATTCCGTGTCAGGGGTGTACGGGAGGTTGTGCAAGGAAGGGAGACTTGTAGAGTGCGGGCAGGCGTGAGGTGGGAGATGAGGTTCCGGACCGCCTAGTGCATTCGCTCTGCATTATGCGCAAGTAAATACGGCATACACAGTGTAATTCGACGCAGAGCACGTAGAGGTTGAACACGTGCACCGACGAGAAGGGAAAAGCCGAGAGGAACCAGACCGCTGTCTGCGTACGAACAGGTTCTGGTTGCGAGCTTGCCAGCAGGGACGTTCTTTGCGTTCCACTCCAGCGTCTGCGCATTTATTCGTGCTTGTGGTTGTCCTATGCACCGGCGCGTGTTCGTGCTTCTTCTCCTCCTCATCCTCGTTTGCTTGTTTTTTCGAGACCGCGTCAGCGAGCTCAGAAATCTTTGCGGAGCAAAAGAACAAAGCGTCTGAAGGGGCGACGAAGTTGAAGTGAAACTTCGGCCACTTCTCTGCTTGACCATCAAAGCAGCGCAGAGAATTTAACGCTTTACCCGCGCGGTACCGCATACGTGTTCCGGATGCAAAAGACACAGTCGCCTTTTCCGCATTTTTGCATATAACAGAGTCGGGAATTTCGAAAAGGAGTGAGTCGCCACAATCGCGGTGAGCCCTTCCTTGGTCCCGATTATTGCCTTTCTTCTAGAGTTCGTCTTCTTCGTGGTGCTTCTTTTTCTTTTAGGAATGAATGAGGAAAATGCTGCACTTTGCATTTAGAATAGCTCAGACCACCTGGCCTGACATATGCAAAGAAAGAGCGGAATGGGAGAGTTTGCACCAGTGCCTATTTGTCTCACATTTATAGAATCGAAGTATTTGCTAGTCTGGTTCATACTTTTACGTCGTATATTAGTAAAAGAAACACGCACACAAACAAGCAAATTGCGTGCTTGATTATTTGCTTGCGTGACCAAACACGCAAGCAAACAAAAGTCTCGTCCCTTCATTAGCAATACTTTAAACCAGCTAGTTCACCAGACTAACGCTAACTCCGCCTCCTCAGTTAAGTCTCCGTCGACCTTATTTTTAATGCAGAAGAAATGCCATTTACATTGACAGAACTTGTTCCTAATTTAATTGAAGGGTCGCAATACCAGAACGTATTATCACAGAGAAATAAATTCAACAAGAGCGGGCACTCGGCGAAAACTGGCAATAGGAAACATGTCACGCTAGTGTTCACATCAGGTTCATCATGTTCACACGCGAGCATCAGAATACAAGAATGTGAAATGAAGTTAACAGACAATGTTTTATTTGTGTATTCTTTCCCGCTAAATGTAAAAAAAAAGTTTACTGTATGAATTAAGTTATACTTTGCGACTTACCTTTCTTGCGTTACCAGGCGACAAGCCAATAGCACGCCACATGCAAGCGCTACGCGCCAGGCACGCCACCGAAGCGAACGAGGGCGGCTGCGCATGTGAACGTGTAGCTGTTCGGCGTCCCGGTTTTTGTTTTTCTATTTTTATGTAGGTCTGGTCGCTTGGATCTCGGTGTAAGTTTGCGTTCCTGCTGCACTCGGACTCGGCCCTCCTGCCGTATTTGACCACGGCAAGGTGAGAAATTTTGTTTGACCTAATGCGCGGGATTTCAAGCAATTTAGGCCTAGGGCACGCTGGTAGCATAGGTCGCTGTGACACCGTTAGCGACAAATAGTTCGGTGGCTGAGGCGCAGGTAATGTGGCGTGTATTGAATCTTACTGGGACATGTTTGTGACGCTTTCTATGACCCCCAACAATAATAAAGCTTAGTTCGGTAATATTTGGGCCCCCAACAACACGTAACTTCTTTCGGTACTTACGCTTGTCGAAAACGCGACGAGCAATCGCCAGGAGTGGTAACATGGGAGTCTGTTGCTTGCGCTGGCAGAACGAGCAAAATTTAAAACCGAGGACCTCAAAAACCAGGAACTTGGACCTCGAAAATTCCATCTTTTGAACGACTGAAAACATGCTATTCACACCAGCATTTGTCTTGAGTGCGCGTAGGAGGCCTCTGCGAGCGTCTGGCTGGGAACCTGTGTTGTGGCCACGTATTTATTCGTGGCGTACCACAGCTTCGGTTGGGGCCAAGTTGTGTCGAAAACGCGCAGTCGCCCGCGTATTCGTGATTCTGAAGAGTAGAAACTAAGGCCCGGGAACGGGGGAATGCTTGGAAAACAGTTGTCATCATCATATTTTATTTATGGAAGTGTTTGCGATGCGTCAGATGTCAGCTATGCGCAGCAATAGCGAAGTTTTCTACGCCATGCTTGTAAAAGCGAATTGCCTTTGTTAGTAATGTCTTCTATTCACTGCTCGCACTTTTCTTCTCTATATGCAGCTTTGCTATAAGCTTTTAATACCAACATGACACATGCTTGTAATTGACTTTAGCTCATGCCGTCCGGCGGAGCTTCGTACGGGAACTGCTGCTGCTGCTTACCTGGTGCCACAACAATGGAAGAACGAACAAAAAGTCCGAAACGAGCATTTTTATGGAGCAAATTAAACATTTCCTCATCTCACAAGTCGTATTGCGTCTACTTTACGAAATTGGACGTTTTACAGAGGATAGCTTTGATGAAGGCTTGTAAAGATCGCTGGCAAGGGTATACATTTTACTAAATAAAAAGCACGATTCGGCAGCAAGACATCCCGGCGGTTCAGATGCAGAAGCAAATGGCACGCCGATCAGCGCAGCCGGCGTATAGGACATACTAGCCAGCGTTCAAACTGCGCGCGAGCAAAACCGAAAAGTTCTGTCGTTCGTCTATCATAAGTCGCTTGGTGCGCGCTACAGTCGATTCGGCCGCTAGGCTTTATGGGAGTGTCCGCTCCTGCTGATATTGTTTCTCTATGGTATTATTGCCATACCACATATACGGACACTGCACGCAAGTTTTCGCCTCCGCGTATATTTAGGCATATGCATGCTGTACACCATGCCATGCTTTATGAAATGCTGCATTTGCGGTTTTTCCCTAAGTTGATCATATCAGGTCTCACATTCTTGACATAGTTATTCCTGATAATTTTCAGAATGACAGCCAACAAACAAATTTTATTAAACACTGACAGCCCATACCGTTTAAAGATTCCCAGAGTTCTGAATACAAGAAATGCGGGACTATATCAGAGTTCAAACATGAAGTGATTTTCCTGGCGCGACATTCTGCACTATCTCCGGGATCGGTCCACCGAAGAGGTTTGAAACATTAAAGGAAAAATTAAATTCTGGGTTTTACATGCCAAAACCACGATCTCATTAAGAGCCACGCCGTAGTGCGGCACTCCAGATTAATTTTCACCACCTGTGGTACTTCAAGCTGCAACCAATGCACCGTACACGGGGTTTCTGCATTATTATTATTATTTGATTTGAAAACATACACACAGGAAAGAGAAAGCGAGAAGCAAGGCTGGCAACTGCCACCAGAAGGGGCACAACGCCTGCCTACTCTTCGGAAAGGACGAGAGAAACATAGAAGGAAAGATAGGAAGGAGGGGAGGAAGGAGCATTTATGCCGCATCTAAATGCGGCCGGCGCGGCCGGGATTCGATCTCGCGACCTCGAGCTTAGCAGCGCAACGCCGGAGCCACTAAGCAACCATGGCGGGTGAGGTTTGAAACATAACCGAATCGGAAAAGGGGGGGGGGGGGGTAAACTGGCTCAGAAAGACGGTGGCGTTAATTATTAAAAATAAATGAAAGTGTCCGATGGCAGTATCCAAACAGAGGACCCTTAGCACAACAGCTCTATCGTCTAATCATTAGGCCACGGATACATGCCTCGGTAAACGGAATAGAAGATCCATAATTTTTTAGCTCCGAAGCACCTTATGCACCCGGGCTGTCGGCGTCTCCTGTCGTACTCGTCGTCGTCGTAGTCACGGTGAGCAAGCGGCTCGTGTTCGCGCTCGCCACGCGCTCGTGCCACTGCTCCCGCGTTCGTCGTCGTCGTCGTCTTTCACAGCTGGCTGTGTTGCCGCTCATCATTCCAGAGTAGAATTTCACTTCTCTTCCGTCGTCGTAATGGGGAGGCCGCGTTTACGGGGTAATGAGCCATTGCTTCAGGCAGTATGAACCCATTAGCGGTGCATCACTGCATGCTTCGCACCTCCGCAGGTTTCACGTTAGTAGAGCTGCATTTCGTTCAATGGGTCATTCGAGCACCGAGTTTTTTTTTTTTCACGCGTGTAACGCCTGGCGCGTTTTATGAACACTCGCCGCGATGTTTTGCCATCATCAATAATGACACATAAAACTACTGATTCCTTTTATTGTTTTCTGAAGAACGGTAATCAAATGACCTGTATGATTTCCCTTTGCGTCAAAATTTGAACGCCAGGTTCCCAAGGCCCGCAGCATCCTTAGCACAGGTTTTCTCCACCTTTAGTAAGATGACGGGGAAGGGAGGAGATATGTAGTTGGACAAAGAGACGCTCGTGCAAGAGCTATCTGAGCGCACAAACGGAGGCTGATTAGCAACACGTTTACTACGGGCTCTTAAGAAGACAAAGCAGCAACACTAGCGTGCCACTTCGACGCCCCGACGTCGTCGTCGTCGTCGTGCTCGTAGCGCTGGCCGGCGATCGCGTGACGCCGCCGCCGCCGGCGCCTGTCGTAGAACGAGGGCACGCACATGTACGATCCCCGGAGGCGGCAGCACAGGTACGGGTACGGGCAGTCCTCGGGCGCCGAGCACACGTTGAAGAAGAAGCCGCCGCTGTTGTACGGCGGGCAGAAGCGGGGCCGAGCTGCGAATAGTGCGTCGTGTGGGGACATAGATTCGACTGGAGCATTTCCTCCGCTACTGCCGAAAATATGATTCCGAAAGAAAAGACCTACTTAGAGCAGCCCCTACTGCGTGTGGGCCTTCTCTCTCGGTGATTAATATTCTATCTTTTGGCGCAAGTACACTTGATCGAGCCCGATAGGAAGTCGGTGATAATTTATAATCACTGTTAATTAGCTATAGGCAGTATTGATCAATAAGTTAACCGGAAGCAAGAGCTTCATATTACGTTTACATTGGGAACCATTACCAATCCCCCCTTTGTGGGTAAGTACCATGACTTGAAGGAAGAAGTAGTAGTACAACAATGGCGGGCGGGGGCAAATGCAGGCGGGACCCACTGCTGTGTTCTCGCGCAAGCGCAGCGCTTACCCTCTAAATGTGGAATACATCGACATATCGGCGAGATATAACGGGCGTTTCAGCGAATACCTGCAGCAATTTTTAAAAATTGCCTGTGCCAGATAGCACAATTCTAGTCCATGAGCTGGTCTCCTCGTAGAGGCGGACATTGCTTGCACAATAAATTGAAAGGCACAATCGACTTTTTAACAAAAATTCGCTAATAAAGTTTTAAACTAATTACATTATCACACATATTGCAATTCACAAATTCTAGCGGGTGATGCTGAAAGGCATATCCACTTGAAAAGCATTCACGAGATATATATGCGCCGTCAAACTTGCCGTAAAAATGTACTGTCGTTCCACTTGCTTTCTTAACACTTGTGCACTGAAGCACAAAAGTAACTGGACTGCCAGTGTAATTTATCGCAAAGTTCGGGAATTAATATCTCGCAACTGGTGTCATCCACACTGTTCTTTTCAAGCCTTGAGAGCTCCCCGCCTAGAATTTGTAAATTGCAATATGTGTCATAGCGTAATTAGTTAATTAGCTAACCTATTAAGTAAACTGTTGCGAACTAGTCGATTTTTCATTTCAATTTCTCGTTCAAGTTATGTCCGTCTCTTCGAATAAACCAGCTCATAGACTCTAAACGTGCTTTCTGCCACAAGCAAGTTTTAAAAATTGCAGGAAATCTTCGCTGGTAGCGACGGGTGTGCAAATACTAATATTTAAAACGGAACCGAATGCGAATCGAAATGTTCCAGAAGTGAATCGAATAAAATGCCGAATATTTTGCAATAGTTTTCAGATAATGAAGAGTCGTTATCACGATGAACAGGTTCCAATATATCCATGACGCTAGCAATTTTCTGTCCCAAAATTGCCCGTTATGAAGCGTCGGTTAATAAAAGCTCAAATGGAACATTTTATTAACAAAGAAGCATTTCGTTCGCACAAACAAGACCGATAGGTGAGTGCAGGTGATAGTGGTATAGAAGGAAATGCCACGCCCCTTTGAATTGCATGTAGCGGACTCTGGTAATATACTTCTCGTGTTTCATTTCAACTATGGCCGCCGGGAAGGAAAAAATCGTACAGTTGGCGATTTGCAGTATTCAAAAAAAAATATTAAATATATGCCCATTTACAAATAATGGCTATTTGATTCCGAGATTGAGTCGAAAAGGACAATATTTGACTGATTGTTCTAAAGCGCATGTGGATTTTTCACACACCACTACCTGCATAGCGGGCAACTTGTTTGGATACAATTGGAAATGTTAGCAACAGAAAGCTGTATCGGTAGTCTTTCATGTTGCTCTACAATTTTCTCATTGACATTTTGATAATTAGGGCAGTACTTCTCCAGTTAGATAATTAATTACAATTAGCTCATTAAATATCAGCAACGAAAAAATTTCTGGCGGCAACTCCGCTGTACCGGAAACAATACGTACTAGGTTTGCTTCGCGTAACGTCGTTCCTCTTTTTTTTAAATCGTGCTGCGTGATAGCTGGGACACCCTGTATACTATGGGGCTGCAGAAACGCCTGTGGCTTAAAAAAAGTCCCAGAAAATACAAACTCATTAGGTTTATACTAAATCTGCGTGTCATGCGTCGTCTAAGTGTAACTCAGTTATATGATGGTATATAGTTATGTGGTATGTTCTATCTTATGACCTACTCATCTGCAACATTGTGAACTATGTGCTTCCGCGGACAACTTGGAGTAATCTTTGGCGTAGTGACGTAGCGACTTTTGTGCTCACACAAAGTGACGGAAACTGCAGAGACGTCGTTCTTAGAACAGCGACAGAGACCACGACAGCGCCGTGAATGCCTACGACAACATACGCCTGAGGAAGATCCACTGCCCGGAAAGCTTGTAGAGTGCATGCCAAGTACTCGGGCACAAATCGCACAACAGTGCTGTTGTGGGACTTACGTCGGATGCACTTGTGCGCTGGCATGCGCGTAAGGAAAGAAGACGCGTACCGAACAACACGGTGGAGAAGCTACCACCGATACAAACGGGCTGCCCAGCGTGCTAACGGCAGCTGCGCCGACCAATCAGGGACTTGCTATGGGAGTGCTCCAAGTGCGCAGCCCTCCAGTGAAAGCACCGGGCGCAAGTGACCAGCTTAGGGGTGTGCATTCATCCCTCAGTGGAGGACGAAAGTGTCCTGCGAACTGCTGTACGCCTTTGCTGCAGGAATCGGGCACTCTCAGCATGGTGCAACCTTGCGGGGGCATTCCTCGGTGGCTGGCCCTGTAGCCATATCCCAATTACCCAAGCCAGTTACCCTTAGTAGGGCGATTGAGCCCTTCATAATTTAATATGCGATATTATTTTTATAATTCTTTAATGAAACTGCGCGTGGGCTGTGGCTTCATGGTCTAGCGGTCAGAACTTCGTTTATATTGGTGCTGTTTGACTGCATTCAGTGTTCTTCGGTGCTTTTTGCAGATTTCATTTTGCTTGCTCTGGGAGGATAAGTATCGGTTGCCGCCGAAAGGCGCTTGCCTCTCCTACGTTGTATAATATCATGTTAAAAAGAGCGCAATGAATGTGCTTCGAAATACGTTCCGTGACGATGAAGCTTTAAAAATGCGCACAAATGTCAGATCTGTCTAGTGTGCGTGTATGTACTTACGTCGCACGGGCACCTTAATGACGGGACAGGGCTTGAAGTGCTTGACGCAGCTGTCGCCCCTGCTCAGGCCGTAGACGCAGCACTCGTCGGGCTGGCAGTCCTCGTGGGATGAGCATGGCCGGAAGGTGCCTTGGTATACCTGCGTGTCGACGAACACATATGTCATGTGAAGAGGTGGGCGAATATCAACTTATTCGAATACGAAACAAATACGAATAATAAGCTTCGAATATCAAATTGAATATCGATAATCAAACGAGGACGCATATATTTACAGCAACGATATTTATTATTGCACAATTATATAACCAATCAATAGTGACTAGGGCAAGAAAGGCAGCTAACCATCAGGGTTAAACAATCAATATTAAAGTCATCAGTAATGGTGATAAAAGAATTGCCCAAATAGCCGCACAACAACAGCTCCCAGTGGCCATCTAGGCGGCCCCAGGCCCGGGCCTCCCAATCGCCGGATTTCAAATAAAGTTATGTCACTCACTCACTCAACTTGAGCGCCTGGCTGAAAACTACTTTTTTCTAGAGAGGATGGTAGCTTTATTACTGGCTTTCCAAACTCTTAATAAATGGTTGGTGAAAATATCAAAGGTGTTTGAAAAATAATCTTCTGAAGGACTTGTGCCTTGTGCACACATATGCCGGGTGTTCCACGTAACTTGAGCCAAACTTTAAAAATATGCAAATGCCACATAGCTCGACAGAACCAAGGTATTATTGTTTGCCGTCGCTTGAAGATACTCAGATTATTTTTTGCATTCCGCTTAATTCCTGCCAACAGGGAGACAGTGCCTTTGAAAAGAGACTTGGATGCGCCAACAGCACTTCGTCGCTGCAACCCAATATACTTTAGCCAAGGTTGGATAGATCACACCAGGTTAACGCTTTCCATCGGAAATTGGGACACTGAGATGAAAAAAACTTGGGCAGCTTGCACTAGTGGTGCAAGGCTGGAGTAAACAGCGGAGCTGGTGATCGACCTAGCTTCTTCCAGGTTTTGCTAGGCTGGGCTATGTTTTGCTAGGAAATGCTAAGTGCTGCTAGGCACGGTATTCCGAATCGGCTCGCAAGCGACGCGCAGATTCTCGCTTGGCCGCGCGACGCGCTTCAAGATGAGCTGCTTTTCTTCGGGTGTCCGGATCTTCTTTGGTCGTCCCATGTCAAGGCTACATGTACTCGCCACAGAGTCAACGAGAGTTCTGCCACCGTCGCGGCAGCTCCGAGCTTTATCTTCCCGGTGACGTCAGGGCGAAGCTGCGCCTCCACACATGCCGGGGTGTGGCTGATCGAAACCTGCCGAGCCACCGCCAGAGGCACCTGCTGCAGTAACGGACACCGCGCGCGTTCGGCGCGAACGCGGTGACACGGGGAAACGCTGGCGGCGTCGGCAGCAGCTCTGCGCGTTGCCTCGTTGGTGCTGCTACAATTTCTTTCTCTCTCTCTCTCTATCATTTTCTCTTTCCCACTCCCGAGCATTGCGCGCGCCGCGCACATGCTCTCCTTCCCTCTTCTGAACGTCCCACATTCGCACGGCATGGAGAGGAGGCGAAGCACATGCCGCTCCGCGAGGTGGTTGCTAGGCAACGCAGTGACGTCATAGCTCGGCAAAGTTTTGCGGCTCGCGGCACAACATATGGACTGGCTTAAACAGCTCCGCTGTTAAAAGAAAGAGACAGGAAATATAAGTAAAAAAAGGTAAAGGGTTGGGAGAGAGATGAGAAAAGTCGAGTGCCGATTTCCCCCGGATGGCTCAATCCAGGGGTGCCGTTGACGTGAAGCTAGGGCCAAAGTGGAATGTTGCCTCCGCCGAGGGGCCTTACAGGTCCTAGCGCTTACAGGTCCGCACCCTTGGGCCTAGCAGCACAACGCCAAAGTAACGTTCGCTACCACGGCGGGTAACTTTATGTGGTGATGGGAATAAGAAAGCGTTGGGCAAAATGGATGCCTCCACTATACTTACGGGACTTCTGGCTCCACTCCTGTACGGCTTGTACGGGGGTAGCTCCTGCATTTCGATAACAAGATTATTATTACTCACTGAACATGTGAAGAAAGGCCGAACTAACCTATGCTGTGTTTGATTTAACGTTAGGACCGCATGCATACCGACTGGTTTAGCGCACTGTGACGCGCAAAAGACAAAGAAAGGACACAAAGAAGTCCAATTGCAAACGCACTGCATGCTGGCAAGAAGCGCATGATTCCAACCACTCCATTTCATCCTGTAACTAAATCTATCTACTTACCTTATTTTGCAAAGAAAGCAGTGGATAGTATAATGTAAATGTACTGTAAGTAAATAAAGCAATGATGAGGGTAAAGCGGCATTGCGCCCCCCGCCCTCCTTTCCTTCAAAGCTTGTTCAAGATACCACTTTCGTCTAAAACGTTCTAAACTTTTCTTAGGGGTACACGTGGATCACCTCCGAATAGTATAAAGTTAGATGCTAAAGTATGTTTAAATTGTAGATTTCGTGAAAGTATTTTCGTTTGTGCTGCCACCTGTGGACGTGTATTTGATATATGTATATATCGGTAAATGAGACCACGATTCAGTCATAGTATATAGCGATAAGCCCGGTTAGCAGTAGTAAGAATGATGCGAGGTTGCAGCTCTAGCAATCAGCCCCCTGTTTATAGAGCGTTATCGAGTGATGGTTTTGGATCAAACGGGGGTGATGATGAGTGCTGTAGCTTAAAGCGAGAGAGACAGAAGCATTTTGAGGAAAAGACAGGGAGCTTTAATGAAATGTGGTCAGTGTGCCGAAGACGACGAAAGGCAAACCGGTTATCCATCCTACGCATTACATGGCCTGCTCAGCTCCATTTTTTCCTCTTAATGTCAACTAGAATATCGGCTATCCACGTTTACTCTCTGATACACACCGCTCTCTTCCTGTCTCTTAATGTTAGGCCTAACATTTTTCGTTCCATCGCTCATTGGGCGGTCCTTAACTTGTTCTCGAGCTTCTTTGTTAACCTCCAAGTTTCTGCCCCATATGTTAGCACCGGTAGAATGCAATGATTGTACACTTTTCCTTTCAACAACAGTGGTAATCTCCCAGTCAGGATTTGGTAATGCCTTCCGTATGCACTCCAGCTCAATTTTATTCTTCTATAAATTTCCTTCTCATGATCAGGGTCCCCTGTGAGTAATTGACCTCGATAAACGTACTCCTTTACAGACTCTAGAGGCTGACTGGCGATCCTGAATGCTTGTTCTCTTGCCAGGCTACTGAACATTATCTTCGTCTTCTGCATAATAATCTTCAACCCCACTCTTACACTTTCTCGGTTAAGGTTCTGAATCATTTGTTGTAATTCGTCCCCATTGTTGCTGAATAGGACAACATGTCATCTGCAAACCGAAGGTTGCTTATATATTCACCGTTGATTCTCACTCCTAAGCCTTCCCATTCTAAGAGCTTGAATACTTCTAAGCATGCAGTGAATAGCATTCGAGATTGTGTCTCCTTGTCTGACCCCTTTCTTGATAGGTAACTTTCCACTTTTCTTGTGGGGAACCAAGGTTGCTGTGCAATCCTTGTAAATATTTGCCAAGATATTCTCGTATGCCTTCTGTACTCCTTGATTACGGAAAGCCTCTATGACTGCTGGTGAGTAACCATGTATTACGCGTCACGGTGTCATCGCTGACTGGAATTCACTTGCTTGACTGCTTGGAGTTACGCTCCTTTATGGCTGTAATACTAGTAATGTTTGGTACTCATACTTGACGGCCAGTGAAACCATGATTTAGGTGCCAGTTGCTTCGAACTAATGTTCCCAAAGACAAGGATTCCGTTTAACTAACGTATGTAATCATCGTGCCTACGGACGGCCGACCCAGGTTGACGAGGAATGTTTCATTTATCCGGCAGGTACAATTACGCAACGTTCGTTTAAACGGAGTCCTAGTCATATTTCCCTCACCAGCATGTACGCGCCGCCAAGGAGAGTTTCAATGGATTTCTTTTCCGTAAGCAGTGGGCATAAAGTACACACCAAAAACTATACGGCAATATAACCTCAACTCGGAAGTGCGCACCACCACTAAGATGGAGGACGACAGGCTTGGGAGTGATTCCAACTTATATTGCTTCCTTCTTTTGATGGAACAACGTGAAAATTGCGATGCAGCCCCTGCTTCGACGACGTGCTTCGCTGCCACTTTTGTAGATGCGGTCTTCGCGCTATTCTGCGATCGCCAAGTGCACTTATGCGCACGATGTGCCGTACCATATGAACGCGCACGTGAATTCGCCCACAGCTACGGCAGAAAAAAAATGGAATGTGGAATAAGGGGACTCCAGAGAGCTATCAAGAAATACGAGATGTGTTGGGTAATGGTGACATAGAAATGACAAAGAAAAAAATATATAGCGCTGGCATGGACACGAAGGACGGAATTAGCAGCTAAAGAACGCGGCAAATCTCACTGAACGCTTCCTGAAATAAACAATAACAGCTACGATGCTTTCAGTAGAGGTCGATTGAAATTTCTCTATTCAAATACATGTAAGCCGATGTTCTCTAGAATCAAGCGCCTGGCCAATTGAAGTGAGGCGTGATGCACATGAAAAAAAAATGACAATATAGCAACTGAAGGTAGTAGAATTTTCATTTAGGGCATGTACGCAACAGAGCATGCGCCAAGTTTTTGGCGCATGCTCTGTTGTTGCTAGAAGTCGTCATAAGTGGGTGAAATTTATAATCGACACAAAAAGAATCATTGAAGCAGGCTAGCGTTGCGTGAGTGCAGCATCCATATCAATTTCACTAACATGCATTTGCTGCAAATTACTTGAACATAATATAGCTTATCATATCTACGGTCACCTTGAATCATATACCTTATTTTCTCTAATCAGCATGGCTTCAGAAAAGGCTACTCATGTGACATTCAGTTATTCGAATTCACGACTGACCTTCACTTCAACATGAACACTAACGATCGAACCGATTGCCTCTTCCTCAATTTCGCTAAGGCGTTCGATACTGTACCTCATTGACGTTTGATTTCCAAGTAGTCTGCCCATTGTATAGATTCATTAACACTGTCTTGGCTTCGTAACTTCTTGTCTTCGCGTCAGCAATTTACAGTGGTCAACACCATTTCGTGTAAAATTTGCGACATCACGTCCAGTGTCCCCGAGGGCAGTGTGCTCGGTACACTACTTTTTTTAATATACATCAACGACTTGCCCGCTAACCTTTCATCCACAGTTGGGTTGTTTTCCGACGACCGCGTCATCTACCGCAATATTAAATGGTCAGACGATCATTCTAAACTCCAACTTGACCTTGGTCTAACCTATAGATGGTGCGTAACTTGGTAGATGTCGCCTCAAGATGCAAGTTAATTTAGTTTAGTAGAAAGCGCAATAGCTCGATATTTCACTATTCGATTAAAAATACCGTAATTTCTACTACCCCATCGTACAAATATCTCGGCGTTCACCTTTCATCGGATTTATCCTGGGCAACGCATATAGACGGTTTGATGCTCGCGATAAGAACAGCGAGCGTGCTGCCCCCAAGAAACTTCCGGTCACGTGCCTTATCATTCTGCTACGCGGGAACAAAAGTATGTTTCCAAGTTGTTTCAGTGTATGTAAAGTCTCTTTTTACGTTTTCAATTAAAAGAATGACGCATAATGCCTCAAGGCTAATACTTACATTTTTTTTCGTGTAACTCACTGGAAACTGCACTTGTAAATCTGTGGTTATGTATATAGAGGATGATAGTGTTGCAAATCTGAGGGATTATGTTTTAACGCATGGTTGCTGCTTTGCCAGTTACATTTAGCAGCTACATCAGTGGGCATAACCGGAAGCCGTGCAGGGCCTATGTTTGTAATCAGTGAAAAAGTCTATAGTAGCTGTCTCATCAAAAGCTACTGAATCTCTCGGTTATCTGCGCAGAAACTTGCGCAACGCGCCTTCTGATGTACGAAAATTAGCATATCTTATTTATGTTCGCCCACAACTAGAATATGCTTCATTCCACATGGTCACCATATCAAGATTATCTAATTCGAATGTTGGAAGCTGTTCAAAACAGGGCAGCCAGATTCATATCTGGAAACTACGACTATCATTCAAGCATTACCCGAATAAAACAAGACCTTGCATTTCACTCATTGGAAGATCGCCGAGTCATTGCTCTTTTATGTCTCTTTCACAGGTACATTTATGGTAATAAATTTCACTGTTTGCCGCTTAATGCTCCTGTACGCACATCTCGACGCATTCACAATGCACTTAGTCTCATGCGCATTCATGATCAAACGCAGGACATTTACCACTACCTACAGCTATTGCACATTGGAACGGTCTTCCGGATCACATTGCATCCATCTCTATTGGTGAAACATTCCGTGGTAACGTGAATTTGTTACGTGTTAATATTGTATAAAGATGTTGCACTTTGGTTTTTGTAAAATTTGTTTTGTTGCCTTTCGTAATATTTGTTTTAGTATTTTTTCTTGTAATTACTGTTGCCCTCCTTACTGAATGCCCTTCAATGGGCCTGTAGGGTATGTTGAAAAAAAAAAAATTTCTCCCAAAGAATGTTCACTATTTGAACGCGACTGCACACTGACGCGATGTGATAGCACCTTCTGTATAATATAGCCTGTTTTCCATCGAAATAAGCTTGTTGGAAGTGGTGCATTGTGTGTTAGTCTATATGCGTGTGGTTGTTTTTAAAACTATAACATAGACTCGCCAAAAAGATCGCACACCGACAGACAGTATGGTGGCTAGAGTAGCGACAGTTTCCACTTGGTGAGGCAGGCGACGACGACACCCTGAATAGAGGGGATGCAGGCTAGGAAAGCTTGACCTTTAAAAGAATACATTCTTGCCCAGCTTACTATGGGATTACAGGTGTTGGCGCAAGAAAGGCTAGTTAGCGTGGGCAGAAAATAACGCGTAGAAATGTTTATGGGTGATGATGATTACAATGACAGGGTCTTCCTAGTGGCGCAGTGGTTATAAAATTGAACTTACCGTTGTCACTTTCTTTATTGGCAAGGGCTGGTTACACATATCCCGAGAGCGAGTAGACGGCACATGCAAGAAGGCATTGGTAATAAGGAGAGAACACGTGAAAACGTTTTTAGCGTCAGTCGGCATTAAAGCGCAATTGATGTCGCCACATCCGGCAATAGTGGAAGTATTTTTTTATATATAACTTGTACACGTCATACTTTCCAGTTAACGGGCTTGTGCATCGCGCATTTGGTTTGGCGACCACGGCTACGCCGAAACATGAGTTCTATTATCATGTGTTTGTCATTGCGTTTAGAAAACGCACGCGTTATAAGCCGATGATTGAGGAGTGCCAGTGCATCTTCTAAACCCTGTACTCTGGTAAGCTTAACGGCTATGCTCAGCAACTCCACCGACTCAGCGACTGAGCTAAGCAAGAATACCTAGGGCCTCAAGCTCACGTGATACGTGTGCAGCCAGCGCACTCGTTCTTTCCTTGAGCTGCGAACTTTTACGCTCTCCGAACTCAATTGTACAACCGAGATCAGGGACCTCTAATCGACGAGCCGTTTCTCAGAGGCCTTCATCGCAGGGACCAGATGCATAGGTGTATATAGGTCTCACACACAGGCCACACTGATAGAGGGCGTCCTTGTATGCTAGATGTCAGGGCAAATCAAATCCGGTGTACAGCAAGATTCAGTACTTCACTTTACTACCTTAAAGACCCCCAATTGGCCCATCTAAGCCCATCTTATTTCTAATCTACACAAATGAAATTGAAAATTATCTATCTTCAATTATTTGATTATTCAGTGATATCTGTTTCATATACAGGAGAATAACTATGCAGAATTGCAAATAAGAACAAGCTATCAATATACCCTAATAAAATTGCATTTTGGGGTCAGCACTGCCAAATAAACATATTTCGAAACAATGGTACATGGCGTTTACAAGCGCAAATAACCCTGAACACGGCCCCTGTACAGAATTCAGGATATCGCCCTTCGAAGTGAATCCGCACCCAAAAGTGGAATGAGGACATTGATACCATAAGCGGTTAGAGATTCAGCAAAGTTGGCTTCATAAGACGCAACTTATACTTGGCCACCCATTCTATTAAATTGTTAGCACACACAACGACCGCGTACTCGAAGATAGAAAACGCTTCCAGTATTTCGTATCCACGTCAGACATAGTAAATTGCTCATATGGAAGCAAGAACAGAAAGTAAAGCAGTGAGATTCATCACAAATATATGCTCGCACAACTGCAGCCGTCGCTGACATCAAAGAATCAATTTCGTTGCCCTTATTCGAAAATCGCAGATCACTAAACTTATCATATTTTATTGTGATTTATGGCAGTAACTTCCTGTGCAGGGAATCTCGTCTCCGTCAGGCAGCTGATCGCCTTTCCGCGTTTAGAACACTTTGAAAACTCGCAAAGTTTTCACGCGGGATCTTTTAGTGTGATTGACCACTTGGATATATAATATATCGGTGGAATACCGTACAAAAGGATATTTTACCTGTTATCGACCACGCTATTTTGTTTGTGACTTTAAGCGTTCCCTACATATTTGTATTACAAGATCGTTGCTCTTTTTTCTATTTGTATTTTTCTTTTCATTGCGAATACCCAAACTAAAAAAAAAACCTCGTTTTCCTAAAGTTTCTAGGAGGGAACTCATTTTGTCAGGCCACGTAACCTGCCCTTACCCACGATTCTGCATTCTTCAAATCTTTTACATCATTACTTGAAGAAATTGCTATTTGTTCGGTGACATTTTATTCCCGGCCTTTACAGCTAGGCACTGCGTGAGAGTTACCAGCAGGCTTTTATTACCTAAATCGGCGAAGTTAACATTTATCGAGTAATTTTCATACGTGTGTTACAACTGCAGAACTTAAGCTAGTCGATTTCCAATGCACAACCACTTGAAAGGAATATTCCTACTAGCCCCAGGTTTGAGATAAACGTCCAAAAAGACTTGCTCGAGCCGACATCATTGCTAAGCGTGTCGTTTTCATACTAGAAAAGGATGACGTCGAACATCAATACATTTTGCGGCACGTTCGGAGAAAAAATATCCTGAAAGTGCTGTAATTGTAGAGCATTTAATATCATAATACACTCCGGGGAGCAATAACCGGAATAAATTGCTAGTATCCTGTGTTGCTGCACCTGCAACAACCTTTCACAGCTAATTGGTAAAGCTTGAGGCCTCCTCTACAAACTTAATCCTGAACACTGACATTTGATATCCGGCGTTAATAGGGCCTCGGTTATCTTTATTGCACAAAGAAGCTGAAAGTTTGATGGCTTCATACTTCTTCGAAACGTGGAGCGGTGGCAATGAGGTGTTTCCGGGTATATATCTGGCTTTCTCGAAAAAGAAACCATAGAGAGTGAGCACTCGAGTGGAGCCTGTGTAGTTTTTTTTCCGTGACTTCGTCCTCTCTTACGCGTAGAGGACTCCGTCATGTTGGATCAGCTGACCTACATTCGAGATTCGTTTGCCCAGTAAGACATGTTACCCCGAAATGAGAGCCTCCAAACACCACGGTGTACCTGCGGTTCGGACGGATCTTCGTCGCCTTCACCAGGAGCGGCTGAAACGCTGTCGCCGTCTTTCAGGCCAGGCGAAGTAGAGCTGCCCTCGGGCGCAGTAGTCGAAGTCGTCGGGTGCTCGTCCTGACACGTCGACGGAAGAGGTAGCAGCATGAAAAGCAGAAGCCAGCACGACGTCGTCGCCGAAGCGGCTTTCCCCGCAAAAGGTGCCAACGCGGCCATTCACACCCAGCTCTTTCTTCCCAACTTCTTAAGGCGGCAATATTACGTCTATCTAACGACCAGTTCTAGCTCTGCTTCTCGGCTCGGCTAATCCCCAACGCTTCCTTCTTCCTTCTCTCCAGGCGGAGCCTAACACTCGTCTCAAATCGCGCGCAGGCTGCTGCTCGCGGCAGATAACTTTTGTCTCGCGAACGTTTCCGCAAGACTTTTTCTTTCTCTCTTTCTCTCTCTCTCTGTCTGCCTTCTCTGGACTACAGAAATATGGGAGACCGAGTGGATCGTTCTTCCTCCGAGGGAGAATCTGAATAGCCACGAGTTTGAACTGAAAAGCGCCTCGAACTATCGACGGTTGCGAATGCATTCCCTTTAACGACCGGCGGACCATGAAAAGTCGTTACATTTAAGGCTGCGCCTATAAGGCGCCCCGAAAGCGTTCAGGCACAAGGGAATGTTTTGGCGTAGTAGGTTTACGTATTTACGAACGCATCGTCGCCCGGCAGTTTGAGCCCTCGTTTTGAAGTTATTGCCTCGGCTGCTCGACCGTCGTTTCCTTCCGTCTCTCACGCTTTCTTTGTTATTTTTGCAAAAAAAATGTTTTTGGTCTCAAGACCTTAAAGAGAAGGCGTCACAGCTGCTTATTTTATTATTAGAAATGTGGCTGCCCCTTGGATAATATTTATTTTATGGCCGCTAACGTGTCGGCTGTAAATAGCTCCCCAAAATATGACTGAACTTTCGAAACAAATATTCATCTCGCTGCTTTGTGTTGACGATGTTTTTCTTTTACTGTACCTCACATTTAATGCGCCATGCCACCAGCTTGTTGTCGCTGCAGTTTTGAAGCATTCCTTGGTTGCCTTCCCACGTAATTTTCATCGAAAAAAGACCGCAGTCTTCAGCGATCCTTTCGGATCCGAATTTATTTACTAGCGACAGCAGCCATTTTCCTACAACAAAGACCCTTCTAGTGCGTTTGATGACACTCTGCTCCCCTGAATGCATCTCGATCACCTTTGAAAATTTGAAAGTGTCACTACTAGTACGTCCGTTGTACTGGGTTTAGCCAGTTGCCGAATCCAATGTTCACGGGCTACGAGACGGCTGCGGTTAAAAAGAATGACGAATGAACTTTATTGCATGAAGAGTGGTGTGGTTAATCTCGGGTGGAGCCTTCTTGTAGAGCCCGACTGACCGCGCCGGCTTGTCGGGCCTGGTCCAGGGTCGCCAATTGGCTTCCCAGTGCCAGCTCGTAAAGCCGTGCTTCCCAAGGCCACGTATTGAGTGTCTGTGATGAGCGCACCAGCCTGGATACTGCCTGGGCTGGGCACTCCGTACACTGGTAAGCAATATGTGTCAGTGTGGCTGTGTGGTCGTTGCACCAGGGGCATACCCTGGTTGTGTATACCTTTGGAAACATTGCGTGCAATCTCGATATGTGCGGGTATGTGTTGGTTTGAAGGCAGGGCCAAGTCCCTATCTTGTTGGCTGCTTAACTTGGGTTAAAAAGAATGTTCCACATCCACCGTCATGACCGTAAGTGTCACTGGCCAACACTGCCAGGTCCAAATACTCGGCGTCGGCTCAATCTTCGAAATCCCCCGTTCCCCGCATACGGGCACGACAAGCCCGGTAAAGTGAAGGAATGTCCAAGCCCTATGTGCCCCGGCTTACGGCGTCGCAAAAGAACAGACTCCTGCAGACCGCATATGTCCCAGCAAAAGAACTTGGACGTTCCAATGCCTTTAGTCTGCGTATGCAGTATATGAAGAATGGGGAAACGTCACACAAATAAAGTTATAAGAGAACAAAAAATTCCATACAATAATTCCTGAAATCTTGCGATAATCACTTGAGCAGCCTTCGCTGATTAAGTCCTTGGCGATCTTCAGCCTTCTCTGTGGCGTGATAATCTGCTTTAATCCCGTCATTGAATGCGGAAGCGAGCACCAGCAGGCATTGTTGAAGTATAGTGGATAACGTGCCAGCTGAGGGGCTGAAATATCGGAAGACTTGAGCGCTTTCTGCGGCTGGGAACTCAGTTGATGCAACACCCGCAGGCCTTCACTGTGGACACCGTCACTTTCTCACGCACAACTCGTTTCTATGCGTGCAACGTCTGCTTCGGCCGCTGCACTATACTGCCTGTCAGTGTGGTCGCCGAAATGCATGCACAGACGCCGCCACTCTCACAGCCTGCGTGGAGCTCTGAACCACGCACAAATTAGCCAACTTGAAAGCTGGCGCTTCACTTTGCCGCGAGAATATAAACCCGCATCCTAGCGCTGCATTCCGGACCACATCCGAAGCAGTTGTCCAGCATCTGACGTTGTCGCAGGAGCTGAGTACTTGGGCCCCGTTCCTTGGTCGTCTTTTGTCGAACCCCAAGCATAGGTGACCGATGGTTTAAGGGCCACTCCCGCCTGAAGCCTCCGAAGAGATCATTGCAGCCGCTCGGGTGAGGTTACGGGGAAGAAAGCATACACATCAAAGCATAGTGTTTGCCATCGGTGCAACGACGAGTGAGATCGTCGCATCCCCGTGCTCTCCACCAAACGTTGAAATCTAGCCTCCGACGAGAAACACTCGCTTTGATTACCCCGTGTGTCGGCTTTCTTCCCCGCAACCTCGCCCGTAACCGGGCGCAGGTTACGGGGAGAAATACGACGAAGGTTACGGGGAAGGCTACGGGGGAATGCTTGCGCCGTCGCGGCAGCAGCTTGCAGCCCCATAAACGAAGGCAAATTTGTAGTTATGTCTTCAAAACCAGGCAATTAACTTTGGCACGTGTTACACTGAACGACGTAGACTTCAACAAGCGATCCTTCTGCAAAGTTTCAGCAAGAACAGTGAATTGGTAAGCGCAAAATATATTTTTTTTCGAACACGTTAAGGGAAATATGCAGGGCCTTGTATTAGAGGTGGGCGAATATAAAGTTTTTCGAATAGGTGTCGAATACGAATAACAAGTATCGAATATCGAATAGAAAATCTTATAGTCAAACGCAGACGCATGTATGTATTTACCTGAGGAATATTTATTTCTGCCTAATTAGGTAGCGCGCCTCTATTTTGACTAGTCCAAGAAATAGAAACTGCTAACTATAAGTAGGGTTGTTCGCTTTCGGGTTTTATATTTTGTTAAATTCGGGGGTTGAAAATCGGGCGCTATATTTCAAGCTATAAGTGATGGAAAAATCTGTTTTTTTTGTGGAACCATTCTGAAATTCGGGTGTTTTCAGGCTAAGCTTACAAATATATTAAGTAATACACTGCATGCGGTTTTATTTTTCGTTTTTTTTTATCGGAGGGTATCACAAGCTCCACATCGCCGACGCATTAAAGCTAGGGATCTGCTTCAAGGTGGCAATCCGTGCGACATCAGGGTTTTCTAACAAATACTCCGGGCCACCTCAAGCTTCATCCGCGTATTTTAAATAAAGTTTTTCAGACAGACTCCGAAGTTTGGCGTTCGTTTGGTAATAATAAGTAATAATGGCAGTAAACAGCATTGACAACTTCGGGAAATTAAACATTTTATTCACAAAAGTTGGTCATCAATTTTTTACACACCCTTGTTAACATACATTACCAAATATAAAGTTTTTCGAATAGGTGTCGAATACGAATAACAAGTATCGAATATCGAATAGAAAATCTTATAGTCAAACGCATGCATGTTTCTGCATGCGCAACATGTCGGCCCAACGAGCGCAACATGCATGCTCGTTGGGCGGTTGGTTGGTAGTCGTGTAGCGTCCACAGTACGTTGTTAGGATTGATAGTTGGGCGTGTTGGTTAAGCATGATCTGAAGTGAAGGCGCGAAAACGACCTCTCTTCGTCCGTCGTCGTTTTCGCGCCTTCACTTCAGATCGTCCACAGTACTGCACACATCTTGTGAAATGAACGATAGGCCACTGGAGTTCAGTTAAGCCAACAGGATTTACTTTCGTTGTCCCGAGGCAGGATAGATAGCGCGTGTGCACCGCAAATTCCGGGCAGCGTAAAAATTTAAATAAATAAGAAAGGTGGGTATGTTGTTTTAGAATTCGAGGAGAAATCGGGTTTAACCCGATTCTCCTGAAACATGTTCGGGGTGTAAAAAAACGGGCAGAATCTTACCGAAAACTGACCGCCCTAACTGGAAGGGACAAAGAGTGAGTTTTAAATGCAAGACCACTAACTGTCATTAAACACTGCACGAATAGCTTCTCGACATCTTGAGAGCGTGGTTGCAACTGCCAACCAGCTTTGCAAGAATTAATGGCCCCTGTATGGGATAGAGCTTTATAAAAAGCGGTAAATGAATGGTTGCCGAAAAACGTTCAGAAGTTGTGTGTAAAGAAGAACGAAGAAAAGAAAGAAAAAAAAAACAGCTGAAGGACTTGTGTACTGTATACATACATGTAAAAGGAAGCGTTGCAAGGATAACATCGCTGGTCGCAGCGTAAAGGATAACAAACAAGAAACTGAAAATGACAGACCTAAAGCAAACCTCCCCGGTTGTCATGTCCGCGAAACTGAAAAAAAAAAAACTTGCATTATCTACTTTGTTTCTGCATTGCTTCGAAAAACTTCGTGGTTGTCTCACTCCCGGAAATTTGCGATAGTTTGTTTAAGATATCAAGAACAGTAACGAGACTTTAAGAGTCGGTTCTTGCGAAATATTTGGTTAGTTTCGAATATTCGAAAAATACCCAGTCGTTAGTTTTCGAATACGACTAGTACCTGTGTAATATTCGATTCGTATTCGAAACTGACAATATTCGCCCACCTGTAGTATAAATATTTATTCGAGTTGCTGTCAATAAACCCCGGTAGTTCTGCGCTTGTGTCAGGCATCTTTCGTGATCCGCAGTGCCGTGATATTTTTCGTTTTTATGAAATACGAACTCACCCAGCATTTCGTTCTTGAATGCCCTGAAATGTTGGCTTCAGCGCGATTTCCCCCTTCGACCACTGTTCGTCCCTGGAATATTGAGGCATGGCATTGATTTATGGTCTCCTTCCTCTCCTTTCTTTCATTCCTCAGTGTATAATATGAACCAGATCGCGTTCAAACTGGAGCTAGCCGTGCGTGCTTGAGCTCCCGCTTTCTTTCAGGTTTTGTACGCAAAAGGACTCACATATAAAGACTCCGGTTTTTAAAATGACTCCGACAGAGGCAACACACACCGCTGATAAGCAAGAAACACAGCGAGGAACCTACAGCTTGCGCGCAGCTGTTCTGCCTAGAGATACCCTGACCCCCTCCAGAGTGATGCAGCTGGTGTATCCATATTACCAGCAACGTTGAAAGAAATTGCGTGTTTAAAGTCTTGCGACATATAGAAAGCAACAGTGTTTTGCTTTTGGCGTTAAGTTCCACAGGCATTAAGTTCGTTTCGTGTCGTTGCGCTGCGCTGCTTTTGTGTTCATTGTTACCAGTTTTGTTTCGTTTCGTTTCGTTCGTTCGTTTGTTTGTTCGTTCGTTCGTTCATTCGCTCGCTTGCTCGTTCATTCCTTCGGTGGTTCGCTCGCTCGCTAGTTCATCGAGGTACGCACAATCATTGCGAAAAAAAGGGGAAAAAAAAAAAGCGTGCGAGTGCTGCAGACCCCAGGCAGTGGCTGCTCGTAAAACAACACAGATTTCATCTGGCTGCTAATTAACGTAGGCTGTATGTATATGTACACATACCTATGTCAGTATATATATATATATATATATATATATATATATATATATATATATACAGTTAAAAAATAGAAGCACGTAGGAAAAACGTATAACAGCTCTTTACTGACGTTTCGACCGAGGTCGTGCCTTCATCAAGAGTGCGTTTGCAAGCACACAGAGCTCAATTTATACATTTTCTCTGTAAGAGGAGAAAAACACAAGAAAAAAAATTAAAATAAAAAATAAAAACAAAGTAAAGAAAGGAATACAACAAACACGTGAATGGAAACTTGCGCGTACACAGAGTGGCATTATTAAAAAAAAAACGGTGAATACAACAAAGCCGTGAACACAAGATCGTAAAACGTGGGTAGCCTATGACCACAGGCGCGCACAGGTTTAGTGTCGTCATGAATATCAACACGTCTAATGACTCATGTCAAGGTCATCAAAAATGACGCGCATATACAGTGGTGCTGTAAAGGGGTACAAAGTTGCGCGTGCATGAAGTGGCATTGTGAAAACATATTAACAAAAAGCATGCGAGGGGTCGATGCTGTCAGGAGAGTCTCCTGGAGAATCCGTGATCCCTCAAGGGCTGAAGAAGATAGCGCCAACATTACCTTTCTCAAACTAACCACTCAGTATTTGACCACAAAGATGGTCAATACACCCTCACCAGGCCGTAGGACTCCTGCACTGTGACCTCCACAGTTAAGTTGGCTGATACAATCAGCCTTGCATGCATTGAACGCAACCCGGGGGCCACAAGTATGACACTCTCGCGGTTGATTATTCTTTCACAGCCGACGTCGTTTGGGCTTTTAGAACAGCGCTGCTTTTCGAGACGGGGACCGCTGGGGATAGCGCACTTCTACTGCGGGGCCTAAGATATAAGGACATTTAACGGAGAAGCGTACGTAACGAGAGGCCAAGCAGCCGCCTCACCGCGCGCATGTCACTCAGCGGCATATAGGCGCGTTCCTGGGGGCTAACACAAACACAGGCGCTGCCGGGGGTGGCGGAGTTCCCGTTGCGGTGTGGAAGACACACAGTTTACGCCGCCGAGCATACGTATGTAACGGGAGACCTGGCGGCAACCCGCGCTCGAGTACGATTCTGCGGCATGTCCAGGGTTAGTGGCTCGCGGGGCGATTTATGTGTTCGCGGGGCATGCCATTGCACCGGGCCACCTGCACCGAGGCGTGTGAATCTCGAGCAAGAGGGCCATGTGGCGTTCGTTTAAGTGATATTGGTGTGTGTTCCAAAAAACGGACTGGAAATTGGGGGCGGGTACAGTGTGTATTGTTGATGATCGCGCCTACTTGGAAAAGAACTGATTGGTAGAATGTGAGAGAGGGGACCTAAATCAAGGGTCCCGCCCCAATTCCCAAGGGATTTAAAAGAGTGTGTAGAGATGAAATAGGGCAGGCGAGTGAGTCGGTAATCGGCCGATGTAGCTAGTCGATGTATGCTACTTTGTCCTACAATAAACCGATGTATTCCTAAGTTGGCCTCCCTGAGTGCAAAGTGTCACCGGACGTCTACGAGGACTCTTTGAAGAATCGTCTGCCTCGAAGACCTGGAGGAGAAGAAACTTAACTTCCACTAACCTCTGAGTTCAACTCTGAGGTTAGTGGAGGTCACAGTGCAGGAGTCCTACGGCCAGGTGAGGGTGTATTGACCGTCTTTGTGGTCAAATACTCTCCTGACAGAAGCGACCCCTCGCATGGTTTTTGTTAATATGTTTTCATAATGCCACTTCATGCACGCGCAACTTTGTACCCTTTTATAGCACCACTGTATATGCCCGTCGTTTTTGATGACCTTGACATGAGTCATTAGACGTGTTGACATTCATGACGACACTAACCTGTGCGCGCCTGTGGTCATAGGCTACCCACGTTTTACCAGCTTGTGTTCACGGCTTTGTTGTATTCACCGTTTTTTTCCCTCTTTTTTTTTAAAATAATTCCACTCTGTGTACGAGAAACTTTCCATTCACGTGTTTGTTGTATTCTTTTTTTACTTTGTATTTTTTATTTATTTTTTTCTTGTATTTTTTCACTCTCACGGAGAAAATGTATAAATTGAGCTCTGTGTGCTTGCAATCGCACTCTTGATGAAGGCCGGACCCCGGCCGAAACGTCAGTAAAGTCCCGTATATGTTTCGCCTACGTGCTTCTATTATGTGAGCTATTTCTGTACCGGCTCCTGTGACTCTTTGCTTCACATGCTATATATATATATATATATATATATATATATATATATTATTGTGAAGACGAAGTGAGCTTGGCTGCAGGCGCTCGGAAAGCGGGCGCTAGGGAAGAAGACGACGAAGACAGAATATAGAACAGCCGGCCCAGGAACGGGTGCTGTGACACTTCACTTTATTTTTTCCCCCTAAATTTATGAATATGCCCTCTCAAATTTTCTGTTGGCATTGAGTTGAATATTGCTTTGTATTAAATGTGCCTTTCTCCCATTTGTTTTGTTCGACGCACATTTCAAATCTAATGTGGCCAATCCCCCCTGTGGGTACGAGCCATGTTTTGAGGCAACAACAACAACAACAACAACGGGTGCTGTCTCTGTGTCTCTCCTTTACAATCGAACACAACTGTGCGCTGGCGCCATCAAGAAGACAGCCTGCAGCGTCACCGTGACGTCGACAAGCCTACGGCTACAAATACTGCTTCAACGCAGCGCTTCGCTTCACATGGCAGCAGCGGTGTGAGCAGCGCGGTGCACGTCCCAGAACTCAGCCGCCTTCCTGTCTTTGCTGCAGGTTGGTGTTTTGGTTTTGGTTTTCATGTCCACTGTAACCGTTTGTGTTAAACGTCTGCCACACCGCTGCTGCTGCGAATAGCTGACTGTTAGAAATATTTGAGTTTTTTTTTTTGCTTCGTTCACGCAAAAAATGTCTAAAATGAGCAAGGAACTGGCAACTGCACTTGAGGACCTTAAGAAGGAAATTAAGGCAGAATTTAAGGCTTTTAAGGACTCTTTTGAGCGCGATATTCGCAATGAACTGAGAGAAATCAAGTCCAGCCTTACTTTCATTAATCAAAGCTACGAGAAAATGAAAATTGACCTCAAGACAACCATAGACGAGAATGAATCACTAAAAACCGATAATGCCAGCTTGAAGCAACAGTGTGAGTCGCTTGTCTGCCAGGGAGAAAATGCATGAACAGCGGTTAGTGCAGTGCGAGCATTATTCGCGGAATGCGAATCTCGAAATAAAAGGCATATACCCGTAGATACCAACGAAAGCCTGGAGGAAATCATGATAAAGCTTGGCGATAAGACCGGCGAAGTTATCTCGCCTACTGACATCGATGTGGTGCACAGAACTGCCGTACCAGGCAATTCTTCCTGCAATAACATAATCGTACAATTCACCTCTCGACGGAAGCGTGACGCCGTTCTCGAGAAGGCGAGGAAGGCCCGGCTATTTTCCAAAGATTTCGGCTTTCAGACGCATAGCTCAGTTTTTATCAACGAGCATTTGTGCCCTGAACGCAAGCGACTACTTGGCAAAGCCATCGGCAAAAAAGGGAGACCAATTGGAAGTTTGTCTGGGTGCGCGATGGCCAGATTTATGCGCGTAAGTGTGAAAACGGTACGTTGCTGAAAATTCATACCATTGATGACATTGCTAAGATGACCTCCGACTCGTGAATTGTGATAACTTGACCTACTGACCTGTCTTTTTGCTTCATTATGGCTTGTCACCACCTCCTTACCTCCTCGGCAATAAATGAACTAGCCTGCAAACAGGCACAAAATTGCATGAAAATTTTTCATTTGAATTGTCGCTCTATAAATAACAAAAGTCAAGAAATACAAGTATTTTTTGAAGATCTCATGTTTTCTTTCGATGTCATCATGTTTACGGAAACATGGTACCATGATGAATCCAGTTGTCTACATCTTAAGGACTACAACCACTTTGTCCTTAATAGGTGTGGTCGCAGAGGTGGTGGTGTATCAATACAGGTTCTGAAGAAGCTGAGCGTAACAGTAGACCACAACTTCACAAAATCCACTTCAGACTACGAGATTCTAACAGTTAAGGGCGGAAAGTGTTTGTTCAGTGTGGTTTATCGCCCACATACTGGGAATTTGGATGAATTACTGCCTGTTTTAGAAAGTCTTTACGACCATGCATCATTGAATGAAAGTACTCTATTCCTTGCCGGCGATATCAATGTTGATATGATCAGTGCAACTACGCCAAGAGAAGAACTTTTGACATTGCTCGATAGTTACGGTTTTTCCAGCCTTGTTCATGTACCAACGCGCATCACCTGCTCGACTGCAACGTCAATTGACCTCATCATCACTAACACTGATACGCATGGCTCAAGTGCTGGAACAATTCTGTCTGACATAAGCGACCACCTGCCCGTGTTTGCGTTTTTTTCCTGCGCATAGCTCTTATCATATCACAGAAGGGCCATTGCCATGTTATAGGCGAATCGACACCACTGCTCTTAACCGTTTCTTCGCGGCGATGAGCGAAATCACGTGGGATGATGTACTTTCCTTCGAGGATGTTAACGATGCGTATGAAGCTTTAATAATTAAAATCAAGGCAATTTATGATAAGTGCTTCCCTCTAGTACATCCACGTAAACGTAGAGCTAAGAAGCCTTGGATCTCAAGGGAATTACTGTACAAAATAAAGAAGAAGCAGAAATTGTACGGAAAGTTTTTTGAAATCTCGGGACCTCGCTAAACTAGAAAAGTATAAAAAATTCCGCAATAAACTGGCCAAGGAACTGCGAACCGCCAAGCTTGAATATTTCACTAATGTTTTTTTCGAGTTTGCCGAACGACAGAGAATGAAACTCTTGGTATCAACTAAAAAAAGTTTTGAATTTGGGCACTAAAACTCGCATTGATAGTATAACGAAGGATGGAAGAGTCATTACTAATGAAGACCTTGCGAATCACTTCAATGATTTTTTATCAACATTACAAGCGCCCTTTGCTGTACTGTCACTGGTCCCGTAGAATATGATTATCATACACCAAGTGTTTCAGCATCTTTGTTCTTGCAACCAGTAACAGAACAGGAAATAATAACCGTTTTCACAAACCTGAAAACTAGTAAAGCAGAGGACAAAGACGGTTTTCAAATCAAACCTTTCAAGTTTGTGATTAACATACTAGCGCCAGTATTGGCAAGTATCTACAACCTAACCCTTTCTTCCGGAATTTTTCTAAACAAATGCAAATTTCCAAGGTTTGTTGCTATCCACAAGGGTGGCGATACAACAGACTTAGCCAATTATAGACCGATTTCGGTTCTTCCTGTACTATCCAAGGGTTTAGAGAAAATTATATATGTTAGATTAAATAAATTCTTAGTAAAACACTCCGTGCTGTCCGACTGCCAGTATGGTTTCAGGCAAAAGAGGTCAACAGAAATTGCATTAATTAAGCAAAAAGAGCTAATAATAAATGCTTTTGAAGAAAGACAAATTGTGCTTGGAAATTTATATCGATTTCTCGAAAGCATTCGATGTAATCAATCATAGTCTGTTACTACATAAGCTAAGCCATTATGGAATTAGAGGAGTATGCCTCTCGTTAATAGAATCCTATCTGAAACACCGTATGCAAATGGTAGCTATTAATCACAGGTCATCCAGCTTACAACGTATTTTGTCTGGAGTCCCACAGGGTAGTATTTTAGGCCCTTTATTTTTCAATATCGATATGAATGACATATTTTTTGCACCCTTGCCTGTCACTTCAATAGCTCTCGCCGATGATCTCACGATGCTACTAGCTGGTAAAGATGAACGTGATTTATCGATGCAAGGAAATCAGTTTCTTGAATACTTACGCGTATGGTCTAAAAATAATTGTTTAAAAGTAAATGCCAAGAAAAGCAATGCTATAATATTCCGTCCAAAGAATGAAACTATCCGAACAAATTTCGACCTCATGTTAGGCAGCAGTAAGATCGAAATTGTGCCAGCCGTCAAATGCCTTGGTGTGGTGTTCACCGAAACTCTAAGCTGGGACGTACATATAGATAATGTGCGAAGGAAAATGAACCTTATAAACGGTGTTCTGTGCCGGCATAGATACACTCTGCCAATGAAGGTAAAGGTTCTCATCTATAACGCGTATTTACTTCCGATTATGAGTTATTGCTTAACTGTTTGGGGTACAACAACAAAACAAAATACACAGAAGCTAGTAGTTGCCCAAAAACGGGCAATCAGGCTAATTGCAAATCTACCATGGAATTCTCATACTCACCCGTACTTTAAACAGTATGGTATTCTCAGGATTCATGCTTTGTATCCATTCAAATTATTGTGTATGTACAAAAATGCAATTATAACAAATAACGAGCCTTTACTAACAGCGTTGAACCTCCATCATTATACACCAGCGTACAATGTCAGACATCACTTGCCTTGGCGTCTACCGTTTTGCCGCACCTTATATCGCAAACAGTCCTTATCATACAATGTGTCTTATTATCTGAACATACTTGCTGAAAATAATGTATGTTTAGAAGATACATCCCGAAATCAGCTATCATCCATGCTTTTGGATTTTGAAACAACTCCTCTTACATTGTAAATAGGCATGAATTATTATATTGCAAGATAGTTTAGGCTGACATTATGTATTTCAGTTTTTCTCTTTTCTTTTTTTCTTTCTCTCTTTTTTTGTAGTGTATGAACGCGCTATATATTGCTTTTCCGTTGAGAAATGTTGCATGTAAATCTTGTATATGCCCACCCATTGCTGTTCATGTGTACCTGGGGCACTGGGTGCTCCCCCTCAAGTTGCCTTTAGCAGCTTTTTGCCCAGTGTCCCCTCTTCCCTGTACTGCTTTGTACTGCGTGAAAGAGAAATAAACTTTCTATTTCTATTTCTAATATATAGGGTGTATACCACAGTGCAAAGCACAATTTTAAAGGCTACGGTGTTCAGTCGTCAGACATTTGATGGCCGAATACTGCAGGCTTTATAATTGCACCTTCCGCTGTGTTTTCTTTTTATTCTTTTTTTTTCGTTGAACAGATTGGGTATTGTTAGATGGGACACAGGATATATAGCACCTATGCCTGCCAGGCAATATATCTGCCAGATGTTTGAAGGGTCGTGGCGTGATCGGAAATTATGTTTGCTTTAACAAGTGCTACAGAAAGCACAGCCACGCAGCTTGGAATTCCGTAATGCATTACATCGGCTAAACAGGCGCACTTATGTTCTGCTACTAGATTTCAGTCTTGAATGCCTGAGCTGCGAAGAAAAATAAATTTTGTGGCAGTTCTGTTCTCTTGACTACTGCTCGCGACTGTGCTTCTAAAACCCTAGCCTAAAAGCAAATAGCGTTTCCGATCACGCCAACGAACCGTCAGAGCCTCCTCTTCACGACAAAACACAATCATTGCGTGATGCCCTAGGCTGACTGGATGGCAAATCGCGAAGAGGACAAAACATACTCGGATCCTGGATGAAAAGATACTAGAGAGAGAGAGAAACTTTAATGAATAAAACAAAATTTGAGGTCCCGTGGTTGATGCCTCTAGTCCTGGGCTCCACTGGCGCGAGCGCCTCGCTGGGATTGGTCCAGGAGAGCCAGTTGGCTGTCCTGATCTGATCCTCAAGCCGCGCCTCCCACTGCCTGTTAAAATGTTGTGTTTTTAGTTGTGTGTAGTCTATATGTGTCGGCCTGTTTGGGCATATCCACGTGATGTGCGGTAACCTTGGTGTGTCCCCGCACCACGGGAATTCCTCAGTGTATAGTGTTTGGTGAATACGGCTAAGTGTATGTAGGTTTGGGTACGTGTCTGTTTGAAGTCGGTGCCAATTCCTCCCATGTTGACTGTTTAACTTTGGGTGAGGGCATCCATATTGCCTCCGCTCCAGTCTTTAGTGTTCGAGGACGTCGCGTTCATGCTCAACTTTCTAAAACAAACAGGACGGTCCAACCCCATTTGAATGCTCAGTAAACGGTGTCTTGTTTAAGCACTCATCGCATTTTTGTACTTTTCTCTCGTTTTTCTTTTTTTTTTGCTTTTCCGCATTGTCCAGTCCCCCTCCCTCATGACATACTTAGCAAACCAGAAAAAACCCCGTTAACCACCCTGATTTTGCTCTCCTAGCTCTCTTACCGTTTTAAAAGAGGTAGTGGCTTGTTCACTCCGCCTGTGTCTGACACTCTCGTATACTCCTGGACTTGGCTACAGTTCAGATTTCTCAACATGATCAGGACAGACTGACACGACGTGATCTGAGTCTGTTGATCTGTACAGCTCACGCACAGTTCACAAATTTATATACGGCTCGCGTGTCCAGCTACATCTACCTCACTAGCGCTTGTCACTTCCCTGCGCTACGATTGACATGGCCGCGATTGAGTCTGTGCATGCGTTCCTAAGCTTTGCGCAGTTTAATGGCCTTCCTGCGCTCCGCACCTGCTGGCATCTGTTTCAGACTGTTCGCTTTAGGAAAGAATTGAGGCTGTGGCGGCGCAGACCACCGCAAACCACTGTAAAGGTTTCGCCAACATTGGGACATGCAGCGTGCAGGCCGCTTTATCACCGAAGTGCTCAAGAAGCTGAAGTACACAGATGAATTCGTCGACAAGGTAAGCCATTTAATGCAAATCATTCTTGGCGAGCTCAGCCTAGTTTTCGGTAACGAATATCTGGTCGTTCTTGAGGGCCGATTCCGAAGATAATGCAGTCTAAGAATGTGGACCGATCCCGATGGTAGAGCTGTGTAAAATTTGTGCCGTTGCTGTGGGTTGGTGCTACTAGGTATGTGCCGTTGGGTATGCAGCACTCTTCAATGAACATTTTTGAGGCCAAAATGGGTGACCGGGTATGCAGGCTGTTACCTTGGGTATGTGCCACTGTGTATGCCTCGCTTTTCAATGAACCTCTTGTGGGAATGAGCCCTTTGGGTCATGAGTAATTAGGTCGTGAGTCAATAGAGTGTTTTAGAATTGGGGGCCCAAGCGGCTTGGTGACCCACGAAAATTCCTGGCCGCAAGCGCGCATGCGCAGAACCCAAGCCAGCCTTGGGTTCTTGCGTTCACGTTAACCCAAGACCCGAAAATCGAAAACTAGCATGGGCCCCCAAGACGTCTTGGGTCACCGTCGCGGGTGACGAGAAATCGCGAGATAGCCAGGAGAGCCGTACGAGCCGCAGCCATCCGAAGCCGTTATCTCTCAGGCGGTAAGCATGACTGCTCTATGACTACGCGCGCTCGTACTACACAGCAGAAGATGACATCTGTATATTGCGTGAAGTGCCCGCAACGAACCCTTTCAGGACGTTAAGCTGTGGTCACCAGTTGCGACAAATCTTGCAGAGGGCACGAAGAAAACATTTTCGCTGCGGTCAATACGCAACCTTTGCGAGACGTATACTGCCGCCGGCCATGTCGTCGGTAAATCGCTTCTGGCAACGGTAGAAATAGATCTTCTATGTCAGCCCAACTCAAATCAGCGTACAGCAGATGATCGCAGAGGAAACTTGCTATCCTTCGACAGATTTTTGCCATTTTACACAGGTGAAGTCGCCGTTTTGAAGTGAATAACAAAAAAAAAAAACACCATTTACGAGCACTTGGCTGCAATTGGCTTTGCTTGATTTAAAATAGTTTACTTAATTCATAGTACTAACAAAACGATCACGTTTATGACAATTTTATTGTTCGCTCTTCTTGCTCACAAATGCATTCTGTTCGTTTTCACTTGCAAGAAAAGCTTTTCTTCTTTGTTGCTTTCAAGCACCTTTTTATTTTTCCCACTGCGGCGTCACGAGCGTCCGACCCAACGCTGTCTGCGTTTGACCCAGTTCTCAAACTCTGCTGCTCCTCTAAACCCAAGAGCAACTAGCGCAACGTGGCTTGGGGGCCCAGAGTCTTGGATCCACAATTCTCAAACTGTCTAATGAACCTCTTATAACTCTCGGGTCAACGAACCTCTTGGGTCACACAATGCCAGCTTGGCTCATTGGGTATATCACAACAGCAATAAAGAAAACAATGCCTTGCACTTCACACCAGTTCTCAACACGTCGCAAAAGCACAACTGTTCGCTGCAGAACAGTTATATGATTCGTAATAACCATTTTCCGTTAAACCACGACTACTTCGCATCACGTAGAAGTCGAGTTGAGTATGCTTTAGTTTTGTATAGTGCGTTAGGTGTTCTTAGGGTACTTCTCGCTCCTTCCGGGGGATATGTATCCATCTCTCTATGTTTGTTTGTATCTATGCATGTTTGTATGTAGCCATTTTCCCGCCTACCTTGGTGACTGGGTAGTTAGTGGTCCAATGGGTAGTGCATCGGACTCCTGTGCTGCGGTAACAGAGTTCGGAACCAACCATCGCACCAACTTGGGTCACTTAGTATGTGGCAATCTATACATACGTGCCGCTTTTCAACGAAGCTCCTTCACGCCCGCATAGGTTACCATAGATGTGGGACAGGGTAGGTGCACCACTGTTGGAAGAAACTTTTTGACGCCTATTTGAATCACTGGGTACGTGCCACTCGGTGTGTGCCATTCTTCGAGGAACGCCTTTGACGCCAATTTGGGTAACAACGTATTTGCTGCGCGACCGCAACCGGTGCTGCCAAAAGTCAGGCAAATGATGTTGACGGCAACGATGGCCTGATGATGATGAACCGAAGCACGAACCACATCGAGCGACCAGAAAGAAATGCAAAACAAGCGCGGTTTGTAAACGAAAGTTTACTTTTATAACGAAGGAGGCGCTTTTTCTTGGACCTTGCCGAAATCACGCACACCAGGTACGCAGTGGGTAAATTGTTTTAAAAGCACGCGAATGAAAAACACTCAATAGATTTTCGTTCTAAAGTATTCTTTGAAAACCCCATTTTCGTTAATTTTACAGTAATATGTTTATTACACAAGAAAATGAGGGTCGAAGTTCCATTTCCTGAATTTTGCGCCGGAACTGTTGCGCAGCTACCTCTTTGTGCCGCCATGGGTTTCAATGTAACCTTTCTTGTATTCTGGCTGTTTTGGTTCCGTAAGAGTTCGCGAAACTTGCTTAGTTCCGTCTTCAATTGGCTCTTTTAGAATACAACGAAGGCCGACTTTATGGATAAAAAACATAACTGGGCCCGAGCAGATGGTGTCAAAATTCCTCAGGTCTTGGTCAACTTCACGATGGTGCTGCCACCTGTATTTAGTTATTGCCTCTTTTCTGACTTGCAAAACCTGCCGTCAAGGTAACAGTGTTGTTTTTAGTATTGTGCAAGGGTAATCTACTAATGCACTTAAATTTATTTTTCTCATTAGTGTCTGTATAAAGGGACAACAAAGGAAAATCCAAAGTCGACCTAGATCCATAGACTATGCGCCTAGAAAGTGTACAACCGTTTTCTTTGGCTCATACATCAATTTGTGCGGTAGAATATTGCCACCGACAGTCCCACTGCTCCTCCTCAATTTGAACCGCCCGCACAGAAGCGGACTAGTAGATGTATTCTCCACGTGACCTCCGTGTATGCCGTTCTCTCTGAATCAGCCAGTGTTGAAGTCACAGAAGAGGTACCATAGATCTCACAAGGTGACGCCACTGCGACTTTCAGTTGTCTTTATTTTTCTGGCTTGCAGAAGCTATGCTTCGCTATGAATTACGTATTGCTTGTTACAGAATCCTAAATCTTTCAATCAAGCTCGACTATAGCATGCGCTTTTTGCGTAATGCTTGTTATCATTCGCTTCTTTAGTTTATTTGGTTACATAATGCAGTAGTTTCCATCTTGCATCTATTGTTTAACTAATATTGCAGCTTTAACAGTATTTTTTAACATATATTATTTACTTATGCGAAAGTGTCCGCTATTGTTTAGCACACTAGTATCGCAGCTCAAACAGTTCCTGTGTACATGTCTTACTTCTGCCAAAGTGCTCGCTGCCGGGTATACCTGGAGGTGGGACCAGTCAAGCTACATGTTCTAGCTTTTTTCCCACTTTCCCAACCACATCTCATGTGAAATTTTCTTTTGTACATTGTGCGGTAAAAGTAAATCAACTTCAACTTCAATTCTTTCACTTAGTGTGCGTTTATTATACTTCTGCGGCTTCCACGAAACACGCAGGTGAAGCCCGTGGCTTCGACGCGTGATGGCGCGGTGCAGTTTGAGCTTCGGCTGGAGAAGCAGCACTGCGACCTGCATGGCACCCTTCACAGTGGCATGGCATTCGCCCTCGTGGACCTGTACACGTGGACGACCGCTTGCACGTTGTACGACCAAGAGTCACCGTTCGTCAGTCTGAACTTGACAGCCAGGTATTTGCACCACACAGCAAGTGCGATGAAGCGTGCCTCGAGCCCCGTCTAAGAAGCCTGAATGCAAGCACTCGAGCTTGTATTTAGGCTTCCTAGCTCCATCTACGCGTTTTCGCCTTTCCATCACACCACGGTTAGAAGTTAACGTATGCTACATACCGACTAGCTGTCCAGCTGCATTATTAGATGTGCGTGTGTTTGGCGAGCTCGAGGAATACGAGTTCAGCAAGGAACTGTTTTAGGCGTGCCTCCGTTTTACAGTCGTACACTATATTTCCATATGAACGAAGGATGTGGCCATGGTCCCAGGAAAAAGCTATTCGAGCGCACTGGCGAGCTCTAGAAATGCATCGGCATGAGTGGCCATTTATAGTCTACTTTCACTCTCACCGTCTTTCTATTCCCCTTTCCCTATCCCCCAGTGTAGGGTAGCAAACCGGACACTCGTCTGGTTGACCTCCCTGCCTTTACATTTCTTGATTTCGTTCCCTCTTTCTCCGTACTGACAGAAAGCGTCAGGGATTGATCCTGCAGCCTGTATAGTCTTTTGATGTTGTTACATATCGATTTTAGGAAGACATTGGTTGGTTGGTTCATTCAGAGGTGTCTAACGTCCCATAGCTACACTGGATCTGTGGGGAAATGTATAGTGAAAGAACTCCGGAATATTTTTTTACCACCTGTGGTTCTTTAACATGCAGGTGAATCTTGGTACAAGACAGTATGCTTTTTGCGTATTGCACTGATCTAAATGTCTGCTACGATATGGAATCGAACCCACGACGTTTTGCTCAACAGCAGAACGCCCTAGCCATTCAGCCACCGTGCGGCGTAAGCATTGGCTGCAAGTAAACATGTTCTCAGAGAGAGCGAGCTATGCTCTCTCTGAGAACATGAACAATAAATTCCACAAGTCCAAAAGAAAAATCTTTGCACTTTTCACAAACAGTCGCCGTATCGGAATAGTGCAGAAACTTTATTTCAGAGCACTGTAGTTGAGTATTACGGCCCATTTATGAAGTACTCGTGTACTATGGTGGAAGGAATATTTATGAAGTATTATGGATAATTTATGCATTTGAAGTATTCTGCAGTTGTTGAAGCACTATACGGAGTATTATGATTGCCGCGAGAACACCATTAATCTGCGCTTGAGGGCCAAGTCAACTACATCGTAAATGTTCCGCGTCGAACGGCCATCACGTAATTGAAAGGGAACACTTGGTCCGTCGTTCTGTTCTTACACGTCATAGCATTGTTCCACACTGGTTCCGCACTGGTTCCACACAACTTACTGCAACCGCCTCGGTGTCTCAGTGGCCCTAACGCTCTCTAGCTGAGCACCTGGTCGCGGGTTCAATTCCCGCCGCGAGGTCGTGCGCTAGCTATAAAAGCGGTCGCGCACTACAGTTGTTATGAGCGCTGAAGTGTGCCCTTGGTCCTACACAAAGTTGAGCCTTCGCATCGAAGCTAGTACGGATGGGTGGCTTCTAAAGTTAGCTCTGTCGCTGCATGCACTAATCTACATATACTTTTACAGCGAAGCTGTTTATGGCTAGGCTTCCATGCATTTTTCATGTGCGTGTGCAAAAATGTGGGCCGATCTTGGTGACTGTACATAAGGGGTCGAAGCACAATGGCACTTACCCCCATGGACTCCGGGTGGTGGGCTCCGGGACCTGTAAAGCGGCCATGAACTGCCTTTCTCACACCTGGGACCCAAAGGGGTCCCAAGAACAAGGGTAACAACAGATCGGATCTTAGCCCAAAAAATTTCGCACCACCCTCTCATTGTCGGCGTTCCAACTGCTTGCATGCCCAGTTTCGATCCGCTCTCCCGGGGCGGTAGCACCATCGCGTGTGTGTAAAAGAAAAGGTGTCGTTTTCATATTGAATTTCATTTGTCTCGTCGTAATGGGGAGGCCGCGTGTAGTGCGCGCTCCCGGCGACAATTGCATTCTCATCTCTGTTTCTGGCATCGCTCTTCGTAGGCGCTTTGTTCCTCGGGATTACGGACTATATGCGGGTAGCTGGCGCTTTGTCGGGCATTTATTTGCCCTTTCGCCAGAGTCCACTCAAAATCTGTACGTGCAACAAGACGGCAAGTTGGGCCAGTTGGTTGGGATTCATCGTAAAGATCGTAACAGCGCAAACAAGACACGGACAAAGGAAGGAAAAAACGACAACACGGCGCCGACTCCATGACAAACATGACAAAGAATTCATTACTTCTGCAACTTTTGATTATGCCTAGTTTGTCGCCATGGCCTTGATGTATCACTGTGTCTTGCGCAAGTCATGGTTCTTTGAATTTTTTTGTATATATATTACACGATCCTTCAATAAAATATCAGTTCAGAGTCAGCGCCGTGTTGTCGTTTTTTCCTTCCTTTTGTCCGTGTCTTGTTTGCGCTGTTACGATCCTTACGAAAAATCTGTACATGATTGCCCGAAACAAAACAAGCTTCAAACTTCAGTTGACGGGAAGCGTGAGAAGCAGTCAAGGATCTTTGAATGCTATCGCGTTCCACTTTTAAAGGCTAAGCTTAAGCGTCCTCCAAATTTTTTGTTAGCAGTACGTGATCGAAAGCCAACGTTGACTTTTGAGACGACCTTAATATAAGAGCGCTGCTTTCACTACAACGCTTTTCAGTCGTCCGAGCTGCCTTTTCATTGGAAGGTCGCCTGCACTAATAATATTGTGACAACCCTGTGTGCCGTTGCTGTTTACGTCCCAACTAGAAGTAGGATAGGTGACAATTAAGAAGGAAGGAAGGAAGAGGAGGAGGACGTTTGTCTAGCTAGCTGAAGCTGGGTAGCCGTCTGGCAGATTTTAACCACTACGACAGCCTCATCACAGTATCTCAATAAACACCCCTCATGGACGTAACAATATTTTTGATAAAGTGAATGACCGACCACTGCTCGCAAGAACCGCTATCACGTGTGAATTGCTTTCTGTATACAGGTACAGTATTTTACCCAGCGAACGCGTCTTAACGCGGTCGTTAATACAATCGTTATTGGCTTATTCACAAAAGGTACGGATGTTTGACGACATCAGATTCGTGGACTGCTAGCTAACGGCACGCTGGCAAGAACAGTGCTGTTTACAATGAACTTGCGAAACAAAGAAATATAATTCTACTGTACCTCTTCATTTGTATAGCTTGCGCACGTTAAGAAAAATACTACAACTCGGTGACGCAAGCGACATGATCGGTGGTATAGGCTTGAACAAATCGTTTCGTTTGAACGCATGGGGTCATTTTGTGTTAAAAGATCAGTCGGCTGTGGGAGCGACAATGTTAGAATTAATGGCGTGCCGAGACACGCCCAGAGCGACCTAGGCTTATATGAACCCATCAGTAGTATAGATTCCAGTGTGACTTCTTCATTTCTACGTTTATTTAGAAGCGATGGCGTGCCGAGACACCCCAGAGCGACCTAGGCTTATATGAACCCATCAGTAGTATAGATTCCAGTGTGACTTCTTCATTTCTACGTTTATTTAGAAGCGATGCGATCGTTATGGAGTTTGACGCGGGCGTATATTACTGAATATTTATAGCGTATGTTTTAATACGAAGCTTGAGTTTCTACGAGCACCTCGTTCTTTCTCAGGTATTTCCTCTATATAAGCATGGACCAGTCTGTTCATCCGAGAATGACTCAGGAAAACCACGACAACACTCCTGAAGGAAAAAACAAGAACCGGATATGGGGAGCTAGTGGCAGTGAAAACTTGGTGACTCTGATAGGACGCTAAAAGCAAAGAACAATGGTCAAAGCAACATTGCACGAAAGAAAAATAAGGCCCCCGATATTCCTCCCAGGTTCCTCTCTCCAGCGAGGCTTGGTGACGTCATCCTCATGGATACCCGGATCACCCACGCAGGGAAGAAGGTCGCCTACGTCGAGATGGACATTATTAACAAGGACACGAAGCAGCTGCTTGTTCAAGGCTCCCACACGATGTTCGTTTTATCAAGACGGGTGCTTAGTGCCCAGTGAAAAATACTGTGCTCTATAGTGAAGCAACCTTGATTCTTTTGGTTCGAAAAGCGCTGTCATTGATCGCGTTGTGAATTCATACGATTTTCTTCTTCGCTTTATTTGTTTTGTTGGATGTTATGTGCTGTCATATAGATATTCTTGTAATGCTAATATGTATTCGTTGAAATAATGGTATCATTATTGTTCTTGTTTGTTTTAGTTGTAGTACACGTGTTTTTAAATGGGGAGTGCTATACGAGTATTTGCGCTGTTTTTCTGTAGCGTTAGTCATTATGAATTCATTAGTTCTGTTGGATGCGTGTATTGTTTTGTAAATTTTATCGTGGTGCTACTATGTATATGTCGAAATAGTACAGCTATTTTTATATTGCTGGAGATATTACTTTGTGATTTTTTAACAATTCTGCTGTATCATGCTTCAAATATTTGGCGTCCTTCCTGCAAAAATGACTATCGGCATATCGCCAATATATTTAAAGGAAGAAGAAAAGACATCTTCTTTTATTTAAAGTCATTTTCGTTAAGTCCGTTCACGCCACTTCAGCAATACTGCATGTTGTATTGCAAGGACAGTACAGTCTACATGAAAGTGCAATTTCGTTTTACGGCTATGCCATTAGAGGCAGCGGTCATAAAGGAAGGGCACGAAACATGTGTATTAGCAAACTGATGCTGCAAAACCTAACATATGAACTACCCAATTTAGAACCTTGGTGCACGTGGCACACTCGCGAAATTTAAGCAGCCTTCTACTTGTAGCGTCAAGTTCACGTGGTACTGCGAATTATATTACAAGCGCCAATTTCGCGGTTTCTCGTCGAGAGCAGCCGGAGAGAGAGGGAGAGAAAGTCCATTGGTTCGAAATCGCACCGGCGCTCTCCCCGCACTCACTATGTAAACGCTTCGGCTCCTTTACAATACCATGTAGTGCATATTTGGCTGTGAAAAATAAAATAAAGAATGAGTTAGGTTCCCGTCGACGCTGTTAAAATCTATGAACTCAGCGCGAGCTTCTGCGAGAACATCAAAGCGGCGTCGCAACTTGTCCTTCATTCTTGCATCTTTTCTAGCTAATCAAGGCTCCTGCCACGCACCAGTGGCTCGCCTTTTCTTGTTTTTTTTTTTGCAGCCAAGCTGTATATGGCTATAGTTTCCAGCGGATCGATGTCCGAAGACAGAAACGTGGGCCGATCCCGAAGATTGTGCAATACCGGGCCCACCCGCGGTGGAGGTGAAGCGGGCTTAATAGTCGGGCCTTCACGTAAAGGCCAGACTATTAGGCGAAATAATGTATCAGCAATTCCATTTGTACACGGGCTCTCACATCGGCTCAAAATATTGCCAAGGGTTTCGATGTGCATGTTTTTTTTTTTTTTCAGATCAGGATAAAGTTGAAAGCGCCTGTGGTGCTGTGGAAAAAAAAACGAGGGTAGGTCAGTCAGGGAAAAGACTGCGATCTGAAAACCATTGCAATCGTTTTGCTGCCTGTGCTTGTGGCGTGGTGCCCAACATTCCGCTATCATGGGGAAAATGTACATGGCCACACTGGCGCCTACCTTAATGAGATGTTGCGCCAGCGCATGAACAATTTAAAGGGCACGCCTTCATCACATTTGTAAGCGCATTGCTGGCCATGTGGTTGTAAACCCGTTTTTGAAAGAACAGATTTCTCAATCAGTCACATCGATCAATAGCATGTGGAATCACCGAGGCTTTCTACATAAAGAAAAAGCACGAGTTTTGCATTTCGGTTTCCTCTATAAACCTCCTTGATTGCAAAATCGGCCTTCTTGAAAGATTTGGTTATAACCAAATCTTTCAAGAAATGCGGGTGCGCACGTAGCCGAAATTTTTGTATGACTTTTTTTGACGTTTCTAATATTCAAAGTCGGGATTTCGGCGAGTTGGTCATGCATTTGAAAATAGGTTTTGTGCCAGAAGACGTGGCCAAACAAAGGGACGCACAGGACAACGATGCCCTTGTAATAAACTGTCAGTTCAGCGCTTCTTCTGTATGCTTCTCGTCTCTGTGTCGCCGTCCCATTTGCGCTGCCATTAAAATGACAATCAACCCATACGCCCAAATTGTGCCCCCCACTAACGATGAGGAGGCCCCCTGGAAGGAATGTCCTAGTTGTCCCCAGAGAAGCTATTGCACAAACCGTACCAGGTGCGCCACCCCAGGGATATGCCACTGCAAGTCATGCTTCCCGAGCTATACTGTATGTGGTGACACTGTTTGCGTGCTTGTGGCTCGTGTTTGTGTTTATAGTGCTTGTTGTTATTTAAGACTTGCTGTCTACTGCTATTTATTATTTACAGTAGTAGGAGCACTTGTAATTGTTTTTTTAAATGTAGCATAAAGAAAAGGACGAGAAAATATTGTTGACCGCTTTATAAGGCCTATCATGATGGCACCTAAACGGCACTCAATTAAGAGTGTGGGGGGGGGGGGGGGGTATGGCTTATGAGAGAAAACGAACAGGAAGGCAATAATAACAAAGAGGACAGAGCAAGACAAGGCAACTATTTACATGTAAACAATTTAACCGACTAGATAAAAGTTTATCCATAGTTTCCTCGTGGAGCGATTTCCTGAAGAAAGTTTGTCACCAAGTCCCTGAATACCAGCACTGCTAGTTCATGTCGAGCAGATGAGTTGCAAGGCTCGAATGCTCGCGAAAGTCAGCCAGCCTCAAACCGCGTATGATGCAGACACTTAAACGGCGCACAAGGCTGCAGGGATAGTTTAGGGGACCAAGCGAACAGGAAGGAAACAGTAGCAGAGTGGATAGAGCAAGCCAAAGCAACTATTTACATGTAAACAATTAACCGACTTGGTAAAAGTTTATCCATTAGTTTGCTCTTGGAGTGATTTCCTGAAGGAAGTTCGTCACCCGGCCCCGAATGCCAACACTACTAGCTCATGTAGAGCAGCTGAGTGGCAAGGCTCGAATACTCGAGAAAGTCAGCCAGCCCTAAACCGACCCACATTCCCATTTCTAAAGATATTTTATCGAGAGAGAATGAAGGACCATTGTAGACCTTCTGTGTGCATATCCCTACTGGTTGTTGGACTAGCTGGTTCATGCTTATCATGGAGTCTCCACCACGCTCCACACACTTGACAATCGTCTCCTCACAAAAACCGAATGCTTGGTTCCTTGGTCACTGCCTCTAACAGCCAGAGTGACGTGTTAAAATGCCGCTTTGTTTTCACGTGCTGCTCTGTTGTCACGCAGTATAGCAATGGTTTCAAAGCATCACTATTGCGTGGCAAACTAGACGTTGTCAGGTACGTACCTCACCGCAGTTTTTGTGGACAGATCATTCTTGTATCTCACATTCTTCTATCGGTTCTACCGCCAGCTCAGAATATCCAACAGGCCAGTTTCTGCAATTGCTGTATTTTATTTTCAGTTTTTCTCTCTCTGTCAATTACATGCTGCACCACCCGCATAAGAGAGCCATCTAAAACAAAACGTGCGGATGGCTGCGTTGTTAAGTGCTGAGTCAGTCGTCCTGGTGGCTCGCATTGTGCGAACCGCAGAATGACGATTCCCTTAACTTAGAAACCCGTTTGCTCGCCCTGAACGCAGCGCTTATTACGCGTCTACTCTGGGCATGCTCTGCAGCAGGCAATTTGCCGGAAGCATGCGGAAATACTCGAGCTTCGAGAAAATTTTTATCGCAAGCGAGTCCCACCAGCGCGCGAAGCTCGTTACGCTTGCCTCATTTAACAGCGCAGTCCATCTTGTCAGATGCAGTCGCCGACCAATTTTTCGGGGACCCCGCCGGAATCTTCATTATCAGGCTTTTCCGCCGGCACCCCTGCCATGCACGCCGAAGAAGGAATGTTGAGTGGCGACATGAAATTTCACACTTGGTACCCTTTCCATTCTTTTTCCCTTTTCCTTTAACCCGTGTTCGTGACGTCATGAATTTGACTTTCGTGAAAGTAGCTGCCTCCTTCTAACACCCGTTACTTTGGCTTTAGCCAGCGCGATCTCATCTTCTTTATTATATTTTTCTTTCCCTCGTTCGCGCTGTTTTCGATGTACTGCTCTGACCCCTCTGAGGTAATATGTCTGTGGCCACTTCATTATGGTGTTGCATGGTGTGATGCAATCACAAACTAAGACATAAACTCCTTCACTGCCTTCAATGCCATGGTGATTCGCGACCCACTCCAGGGGAGCCAGCAATGTAGGATTTTTTTTTCGCACATTGAGTGTAGTGCGAAATCGGCTGAAAAAAAATCTGAAAGGAACAGCCTCCTCTGCTTATACACCAAGGTGTTTAAGAGCAAACACTGGTCTGAAAGTGATCCTTAAGCAAAGCACGAAGAAATGAAGATTAGCTTTTTTGGAATTTGACGATTACTAATGATCAAAGAAAGTTAGGCAAAAATCCGTCATTTTCTCCTATTATCAGGTTTAGGGCACATGGGTAACAGGAATAGGGAAGCCCGCCAAGAGGCAAGCCTGCCCATTTGCGAGAAATTATGCGGTTATACCACTGTCGAGAAATACATTCTCAAGAAGTGCTGGAAAATACATCTGAATTTTCAGTTAGCATTTTTACTGAGCTATATTTTTTCGCACCGCGACAAAATAGCTAAATTGCGAATGTATATTTTTAACGCGATAGCGTTTAGGGCCCTGTGTCGCAGGAAATCCGGCGTCGGCAACCGGCGTGTGATCGCGGGTGGCGGAGAAAATCATCCAACCACATCGACCGCACAGGCCCTCTACGTGGTGCAAGGTTTTGGTGAACAAAAATTGAATTTCTCACAGTGCAATCCGTCAGTAAAATCGTAAAGTACGACTTTACCATTCGGCGTCGGATTGTAATTTGAATGTACGAGAAAACCTAATTCTGCTACGAGGAAACTCAAACATTTCTACCAGACCTGCGCGCGTCGGGGCAATAGCAAACAATTAATAAAATAATGAAAAAGGTGCTAAGGCCTTCACATTTTAATATAAGACCACTTATATTGCCCCTGGAAAAAGGTCTTTACAGCAATACATTTCAATTTAAAAGTGAAGCCGACTTTAAGGAGATCGGTGTAAGCTTGGTTTTTGTAAGCTGGCTTTCCCATGTTCAGTGTAGCAGTGAATGAAGCCTACTTGCAGTATGCAAACGATGCGATGCGAACGGGTCCCGATAACGCTGTCGCGTTCTACTTTAAGGGCGAAGCTTTTTTTACCACAACTACGCGTTCCTCGAAACTGGCGCGAGGCACAAGGTGTTTTTTTTTGTGCGGGGGATAATAAGTTTCCTTTTTTAAAAATTGTATTTAAGGAGAGGTTCATGCCTAAATATGGCACCGCGGCCAATGACCCAAAATGTAGATACTACCAGAGTCCTTCAATACTTTTCTCCTGGTCATGAAACTCCCGCGTAACGCTATGGGAGAGCTTCATATAGCGCCCGCAGTTACGGCGCCGCGGCGCTGGCGTCGCTAGAAGGGCGACGGGGAAGGCGGCCGCTGCCGCCGGAAAGCGGAGTGTCGGTGCGGCGTACTGTTGTGAGTTCTTGTTGTTTGTTTCGTCTGAACGTGTCTGTCCATGTAGTGACATCGACACTTCTTAATTCACAATAGCAGTGATGTCTAACACTTGCTCTGCGCCAGGCTGCCGCTCCGGATACAAGGGCGTCGACGAAAAAGTATCCTTATTCTGTTTACCAGCGAACCCGGAACTACGCGACAGGTGGAAGCGAGCAATCCCGCGACAAGACACTGCCGGGTTCTCGTTTGAATCGAAGTATTTTCGCGTGTGCGAGAAACATTTTGATGCCGGAGACATTATTCGTGCGGACGTGTGTACAGTGGATGGAAACGTTGTGTCACTGCCACGCGATCGACCCAAATTGGTAGAAGACGCCATTCCGAAGATTTTCTAAGGCGTACCTGTGTATATTGTCTAAGCGCAAAGAACGTTCGCATGCAACGACACGGCGCCCACCTGCAAAAAGGCGGCGAGCGGTATCATCAAACTGCGCTGAAGCCGAATTGGCGGCCGTCGCATCTGCAGACGTCACCGATGCAGCCGAAGAAGAAATTCACGGTTAGTCTGGTACAAACCTTTCGAGTATGCTTCTTGCTCACTACGCAGGCAAACTGGCATCACTCTCATTACGAAATCGCTTCTTTTGGACGATATACTACTGTAGCGGGCTGAGTGCATGCAAGATATCTATCGTCCGGAGTCAACGAAAGACTGCATTTTGGACTACCTTGGTGGCTAGATTGCATGAAAGTTTGCTAACATAAGCTGCAAGGACTGCCTCTAAGCACTGAGGAGCACCTCCCGAGAGCCAAGTGCACTGACCGAAATAAAGACTAGGGGATTTTTCAAGTGCCATCAGACCAGCTTTTTGCCTTCTGGAAATTGTGGACGAGCACCTAGAAGTGTGCACTGTGGACAATACAGCCTGTGCCAATGTCTACATGAACATTGTTGAAGACATCCTACTGAACGACCGTACTTCCTCGGCCAGTGTTGGCTGCGCAACACGTTTTGTCAGCGCTACGGCTGAAGGAGTGCACTTTTTTTTATTAAGTGCCGTTTGCATTTTTTACATGCGATAGGAACAGGCTATTTTGTGCTGGTGCTCGTTCATCCTGTCCAGCCACAGGAGAGAGGAAAGCAGTGACAAATAATTTTTCCAGGTGTTTTGTCTCAAAAGTTGGTGGATAGAGATCCACCAAATTTTCTTCCAGTCTATCAAACGCAATCTTAATTGCAATCATATGTGCACTAGTGCTTGCGGCACTTTTGCATTCTTGACGCTTGCTAGTAATTACTCCCTAATAATCGTATACTATACCCTCCATTCCGCCCTTTTACAAAGTAGACACTGTCCTGCAAGGGGTTTTCTGTTAGGCAGAAACTTGTTTTCTGTTAGGCAGAAAAAAATAATACAAAAAATTGACTCTAGTTGGATGAAGAAAACTGAGTATAAAGACAAACAAGAGAAACATGGAAAAAATAATACAGTTATTCAGTTTGATCGGTAAATGTAGTCTTGAATGACCTACTGACGATGGAAGCTCCGAGCTGGTTTCAATCTGCGCTGGTATTTTTATAAAAAGACTCGGGTGGTGTTTTCGGGCGACCAAGTGAAACGCCAACCTTGAACTGATGGTCACTGCGACATTAAATGTGGAATGGATTAAAAAAATACACTCACGCAGGTTTCAACAGATCATGTTTAAATTTGTATGCGTAAATGCAAGAACTTTCGCTTAGAAACCACACATATCCTCTATATCTAGCATGCACAGTTCACAGCTGCTGCTGCAATTAGTGCCCAAGATGACTTTATTCCAGCGTGCCTGTTCTGCGCGCGAAATTCCCATTGGCAGCTTCGCAATGCCCCAGAATAAACAGGCAATTAACAGGAGAATAAGAGCTGCGGACCGCCAGTGCGCAGTAGGGCGCACCATAACTTCTTGCGCAAGCAACGTTAATTTGTGGGTCAGCTAGGCTTAGTCATGGCGCACTGTATAACGTAAGCACGATTTTAATCACCTACCCAGGAATCAAGAAACGTAGGTATAGGTACGAGCACAAGCGAAATTGCACCACTTGACTGGCAGCCTTGGGTGAACCATTGCTAACAATCAATGACTTGAAGTAATAAACAACTCGCACCTTAAGTTTGGGGGTAGGCCAATTAGATATTTTGAGGTGGGCAACTTGAGACTTGAGGGTGGGCCAACTAAAATTTGGGGGTATGATTAGGCATACTTAGCCAATTCCAGTGGGGTTTCTTCATACTTTTCATCCTGTCTTGATAACCATTAACAAAAAGTATCTAAACGAGCGCTAACACCGTCCCATGACGACTCCGAATGTATCGCGTACGCTGCAATTAGGTACGCAACGTTTGTCAAGCGCGTGTCGATGATGATGATGATAATATATGGGGTTTAATGGCGCAAAGGCCAATAATGGCCAAAGAGTGCCAGGCCAGTGTTAATGAGTTTAAATTGAAGCGATGGATTACGAGTGGTGGATATGACGTGGCTGTAAAGGGGCCTAAAAATAGTCGCTGAAAGTGCATAAAATCTAGAGGTAATAAGATTATGGGAATGACTAATGGTTTGTGCTATGAGCATTAAATATGCATTGCAAATAAATGTTACTATTTGCAAAATATGTCCGATGCTAAAATTGGCATGAAGCACTATTGCCTCAACAGAGCCCTTGAACATAAAGGCCTGGAGGCATGTGCTATACTAAACACTATCGCAACAGCATCCTCTGGCGGGAGGTTGTGCTGCGAATATCTAGGGCTAATTACATGTAGTACCACGTCATTCTAGAAACCTAGGACTGCTTTGGTAATAAAAAGCGGTTCTTTGCCAAGAAACATACTGGGATGGCGAAGGATATGGTAGCGGTATGCCAGAGGAAAATGTTTCCTTCTCTCTGTTTCGGCTTCCCGGCACTCCAGGAGGACATGGAGGACGGTCAGCCTCTCACCACATCGACCACAGGTTGGAGGCTCGTTACCAGTCAAAAGACAATTGTGAGTTCCAATGTGTGTCCTATCCTGAGACGGCAGAATAGGACATCAGTTCGTCGTGTTTTAGTTGTACAGGGCCAGAAACCTAACTCTGGCTTAATCAAGTGGAGCTTATTATTTGTTTCACTGTCCCACATGCGTTGCCAGTGGCTTTGAAGTTTCATTTGCAAAAAAGGACTTGAGATCTGTGGCGATAATAGCACTGCTAAGATTGGTAGCTTGAGATGTAACTGATGTGGCCATTTGGTGTGCAATCACATTACCGTCGATGGATCTATGACCAGGAACAGGAACCCAGCATATTGTCACATGTCTACCAGATGAGTAAATATTGCACAAATATGAGTAAAGTTTAATGAAAACAGGATTTTTGTGTTTCCTTAAAGACATTAGTGCCTTTACGACACTTAAGGAGTCCGTGAATATTATTGCCTTCTGTAGTTTTGATTTCCTAATGTGTTTAACAGCAGACAGTACTGCATAGGCTTCTGCAGTAAAAATACTCGTATGAGGGTTCAGTACGGCTGATTCAGAGAAAGAAGGACCAAAAGCCGCGTAAGATACACCAGAATCTGACTTTGACGCATCGGTGTAGAATTCAGAGCACGAATACTTTCATTGGAGTTCACAGAAATGCATTGCTATTTCAAGCTCAGGAGCGTGCTTTGTGACCCCTACAAAGGATACATCGCATTCTATCACCTGCTACTCCCAGGGCGGTAGTAGCTCACCTGGAGGCATTAGGCGGTGTTCGAAAAGTGGGACATCCATTTCTTCGCTGAGTTCTCTCACACGCAGTGAGAAAGGCCGTCTCACAGAGGGTCGATTATGGAAAAGTGTAGTACACGTCAAATCGCTAACGGTTTGAGAACACGGGTGTTCATGATTACAGTGGACTTGGAGAAAGTATGTTAAGCTGATGTATGATCTCTGCAGATGGAGTGACCATTCATTCGATTCTACATATAGACTTTCAATAGGGCTTGTTCTGAAAGTGCCGGTGGCCAGGCGGATACCTAGATGGTGAACGGGATCTAGCATCTTTAGCGTGCTTGGGGCAGCAGAGTGATATATTACAGCACCATAATCCAGTCGCGATCTAATGAGGCTCTTGTAAAGATTCATTAGACATTTCCTGTCGCTGCCCCATGTTGTGTGAGATAGAATCTTCATTAGGGTCATTGTTTTTAGGCATATTGCTTTGAGATTCTTTATGTGGGGAATGAAAGTTAGCTTACAGTCAAGTATGATGCCTAAAAACTTGTGTTCTTTCTTCACAGGTATTTGCTGTCCATACAGTTCTACACAGGGATCTGGAATCAGGCCTCTCTTTCTTGTGAAAAGAACACCAGAACTTTTGTGGGGGTTAACTTTAAACCCGTTTTCATCTGCCCACTTGGACACCTTGTTCAAGCCCTGCTGTACCTGTCTCTCGCACACTGCGAGGTTACATGACTTGAAGCCTATTTTATGTCGTCTACGTAGACGGTATAAAAAATTGCCGGTGGTAATGAGGTACGGAGTTTGTTCATCTTAACGATAAAGAGTGTGCAGCTGAGCACACCTCCCTGCGGTACAACAGTTTCCTGTATAAATGGACGTGACAATACGTTGTCTATTTTGACGCGGAAGGTACGATTAGACAAATAGCTTTCTATTACGCTTAGCATATTGCCATGGATGCCCATTCGCGACAAGTCTCTCAAGATACCGTAACGCCATGTTGTGTCTTACGCCTTCTCCATATCGAGGAATACTTATAAGAAAAACTGTTTATGTACAAATGCGTCCCGGATATTTTCTTCAATGCGCACTAGATGGTCAGTTGTGGATCTAGAGCACTGCACGGGCTCGGGCTTACCCGAAAGCCCGGGCCCGGCCCGGCCCCGGGGCCGGGCCGGGCCGGGTAGAGCAGTTTTTTCACGGGCTCGGGTCTGGCTCGGGCACGGCGTGTGCTTTTTGACCCGGGCCCGGGCCGGGCTCAGGTTTTTTGACGCGGGCCCGGGCCGGGCTCGGGCTTTCTGGTGGTGTGCATGTAACGTGCAGCGAGTTATTCTCGGGCGTGTCAACTCGGAAAAACATGTATTTTTCGGTCTCGGGCCGGGTTCGGGCCAGTTTCGAGCCGGGCTCGGGGCGGGCTCGGGCCTAAGGTAAAGGGGTGGCGGGGCGGGTCGGGCGGGTAACGTAGATTATTTCCGGGCCCGGGCCGGGCCCTGGCTTTGCCATAAAAGTTTTGATCGGGCTCGTGCGGGCCGCCCAACGTAAAAACGGGCCCGGGCCGGGCTCGGGCTGAAAAAATCGGCCGGCACAGTGCTCTATGTGGATCGCCCTTCTCTAAAGCCACACTGATAGGGATCAAGCATTTTGTTCAGTTCAAGGAAATGTATGAGTCGTCGATTAACCATTTTTTCAAATAGCTTGCACAGGCAACTTGTGAGAGCTATGGGACGGTAACTTGCCGCCGAGGAAGGATCTTTACCCTGCTTCAATACAGGGACCACAATCGCTTCCTTCCATGCAGATGGAAGATATCCGGCAACCCAAATAGTGTTGAAAAGTGAGAGTAGTGTCAGTTGTGTATCAGTGTGTACGTTCTTAATCATGTCATACATGACTCTGTCAGGTCCCGGTGCAGAGCTCTTACATGCGATCAAGGCAGCTCTCAGCTCGGCAATGCTGAAAGGACGTTTATATGGTTCGTTCTGTCGAAGTTTGCGTACGAATGGCTTACACTCTTCTCTCTGTTTATATTGACGCGTACTCCATCTAGACGTTTAAACGACGATGACAGTATGTGCATTAACTGACTCTGAGTAGTAGGACAGGGTATTCGAAGACGAAGAAGATGTCTGTGCTGGTGATTCTTAAGCTATTCCGCCGTCCTTGTTAAACGTGTGGTCTCTTGTTCGCGTTGACTCGTGACAATATTTTAGAAAGGGTTGCGAATAATTGATTGAGCTTGAAACACGCTCAAAGTGCTCCCCAAGACAGTCTGCCTGGTCTTGCAAGGTCTTCCCTTGGTCATTCACCAGAGGCAGCGGATGAATTTGTTGCCCCTTTAGCTTTCTTAAGCCATTCCACACTCTTGCCTCCTGTGTGTATGAATTTATACCCGAGAGGAACCTCATCCGGCTTTCTCTCTTTGCCTGACGTCGTGTCCGCCTTCCCTGCAATTTAATGTGTTTAAATTGAGTGAGATTTTCTGAAGTTGGCGATCTACGCAATATGTCCCATGCCTTGTTTTGCCATTTTCGCGCCTATCTACAATATTCGTTCCACCAGGGAACATGTCTTTTCAAGTGAACCACCATTCGTTTGTGGGATATACTTTTCAGCAGCATCAATAATAAAAGCGGTAAAAAATGCCACAGTATCATCGATACTAAAATTGTTTATAAAATCTCGTGGCAAATAAGTTGATTTTTTAAAATGCTCCCAGTCAGCCTATGCTAATTTCCATCGAGAAATATTGGGAGGGTTATCATGCTGCGTGATTAGGTTTAAAGTTACAGGGAAGTGGTCACTTCCAAAAGGATATTGAATGACATTCCATTCAATGTCAGGCAGAAGGGAAGCAGATCCACCTGCAAGATCTATGGATGAATACGAATCGTGTTGGGCGTTGTAATAGGTCGGCTCCTTTTTATTGAAAAGGCAGGCACCAGAGGTCAGAAGAAAATTTTCAATGAGTCGACCTCTGGCGTCGCATCGGGAGTCTCCCCACAACGTGTTGTGAGCATTAAAATCCCCCACGAGTAGGTAGGGTTCCGGCAGTTGATCTATAAGGTTATAAAAATCCGTTTTGATGAGGTGAAAGCTTGGGGGTATATATAGAACAGGCAGTTACCAGCTTATTGAAAAGAACTACCCTAACTGACACTGCCTCAAGGGGTGTTTGTAAGGCTACATAATGACAAGCTACAGACTTGTCTGCAACGATTGCTACACCGCCGCACGAGGCGTTATCCTCGTCATGGTCTTTCCGGAAGATGGTGTACTGGCGAAGAAAGTTTGTGTGTTTGTGTTTCAGATGTGTCTCTTGAACACACAGCAATTTTGGATTATGTTTATGTAGGAGTTCTTTAACGTCATCGAGGTTGTGGAGAAGACCCCTGACATTCCATTATAGTATTTGTGTATCCATAGTGAAAGTGTTTTATGCTGTGTGTTTAAGAGGGGAAATCTGTGTTAGCCCACAAGGCCCTTTCCGGGCCCCGTGATGCGGGGTTTGTCTTTTTTGGCGCACTCCTGAGAGCTGCGCCGATCAGTCGGCGTCTGAGAGGCCGGTGGGCTTTGTGATGTATCCATCACCTCCGCCGAGGCGCTGGATGCCCGCTCGCGGCGCACGCTCGCGGGTGTTTCGGGCTTCTCTGCATGAGCAGAGGCCCTAGGTGTCGTAGAGCCTGCAGGCACGGAGGACTGCTGGCTCTTCTTGCTTGGTGGCAGAACAGCACTTGCTGATCCCGCAGTGGGGATGGGTGGCGCTACCGCCGGTCCACTTTGCGTGGTTCGAGCAGCCGCCGAGAACCGTTGCGGCACTGCCCCCTGCCGTGCCACTTCGGAGAGAGAAGGCCCCACAAATGAGAGGCGTTTTCGTGCTTCTTTGAAGGAAAGGTTTTCTTTTACTTGAAGTGTTATCATTTCTTTTTCTTTTTTCCATGAGGGACAGGAGCGTGAATATGCCGGTGTTCACCCTCACAGCTTGCACAGTGGGGTGAGTCGTTACAGTTGTCCGCAGGGTGGTCATGGGATGCGCACTTTGCACAGGTGGTACGGCCCCAGCAGCTCTGAGAGCCGTGACCGAATCTTTGGCACATAAAGCAGCGTCGAGGGTTCGGAATGTAGGGTCTGACATTTATTTTCATGTAACCTGTTTCAATTTGTTCAGGGAGCGTGCTAGTACAAAAAGTAAGTATAAGGTGTCTTGTAGGAATTTCTTGTCGTCTCGCCGGATCTTGATTCGCTGTACATTCGTGACATGTCGCTCTTTCCAGCCCTCTAGGAGCTCTGTCTCAGTTCCAATAGGTCTTGATCTGACACTACCCTCGTGTACTGTTCATAGAACGATGAGGGCTTACAGAAATCTGGATGTCACCAAACGAGACAAGTTTTGGCAGATTTTCGTGCTGAGCTTTGTTACGGTCTTCGAGGAGCATGTCACCACTGGCCATTTTCGTTACTTTGTATCCAGGACCCAGAGAGTCAGTCAGGCATTTAGCAACTACAAAAGGTGATATTGTTCTTACGGTTTTGCCGGGGGATTCACTGTGAATCACGTGGAAACGTGGGAAAATTTCAGCGGTCTTAGTGAAACAGTTGAACGGTTCATCGGTGCGCCCTCTTTTTATGAGAGGGCGATCAGGTAGTTTAGGGTATGAGGAAGCCATATGAATTAGCGTGTTTTCGGCAGTGGTGTCAGCCGCCCACCGCGGAGCCCAACAAGGGGACGTGACAGAGTTGTTATAAACAAGACCTGGCTACGCCAGCTGTACACAGCCACTATAACCAAATATAATATAACCAAGGTTGGCTATCTCGCACAAGGTTAACCCTAGCTGCCTGGAGGATCAGAAAATCAGAAATGAGAAGGAGACAGGAAAGATTGAAAGTGAGAGAAAAAGACGAAGAATGAAGAGGAGGATAGGAAAAGGCAACTACCGATTTCCCCCGGGTGGGTCAGTCCGGGGGTGCCGTTTACGTGAAGCCGATGCCAAAGAGGTGTGTTGCCTCCACCGGGGGGCCATAAAGGTCCAAACACCCGGCTTCGGCTCAACCTCCAGGTTGCCCTTTTCCCCGGACAAGGGCTAAGCCACGCACGGTTAAGCGCGGGAGGGTCCAACCCTCGTGTGCTCGGGTACGTGGTGGCGCAACTCACCAAACGCCTGCTTGCGCAGATGCCCCTGCGGGGGTCAAGCGCGTGTCGCAAGATGTTGCGAATGTTTGTAAATAACAGGTTTACGATCGAACGCTAACACCCCGGCTTCCACCAAGCCCTCAAGTAAACTAAATAATCTATGCCGTTCTTACCAGGTGAACTTGCGGCATGTATCAGCTATGACGCACAAAGCGCTGCTCTGAAGTTTCGATATATTATTACAAGATACAGTGCCGCCTACGTGCTAGCCGTCGTGCGTGCTTGCCAATCTCCTAAGCACGTGCAAAAGCTCGGAGATGGGCACTAGTGCTATTATGGTTCTCGTGCCTCGAAGTCGACAGAAATGCTCGCGGCCGATAATTAAGTCGGGACTCTGCGTACAGAGAAAATAAAATCATTTTTTTTTTTCATCATATGTTCTCGAAGCAAGAATGTGCTAACAGCGCTTCACTCAGGCTCAAACAAAACCACCGTGAGCTTACGTTGAGTAAATTATTTTAAATATTTCAGGTTAGGGACTCATCACTAGTAACATTTCATTGTGCGTTAGGTCGCGCGTTCGCGAAATGACGCACTTGCCGTATCGAACCGAGTTGCGCCATCAGTAATTTAGAGGTGCGTGCTTTGAGGACGGTTGCGCTCGCTCCGACATAACATTTGCGAGATATGACTTTAGTGAAGTTATGGCCGAACGAACAACTAAACAAGCGACGACTGAACGAGCCAGCGATCGAGCGGGCGAACATACGTTTTCTTTGCGAGTGCTCCACTGCCGCCTCTAAGCATTCACACGCTTTAAAGCTCACGCGAATTAGCCCGTACATCTCAAGGACCGATGATGCTGTCGTTTGGCTTAGAACGCCCCGTAACTCGGTTTGAGGAGAGCATGAACGCTTTTCACCGGTGCCTTTCTATCGCAAATCTACCGGCCGATCGCCAACTACTAATAAGAACAAAAGAGACAAATAAAACCAGTCACTCTAAAGAAGGCTAGTAAGTAACCACAAAAGACCGATAGTTGATTTATTTGCTAAGGTGAGTTTTCACGCTCGAGCCTCAAATTTTATGAAAAGGACTGCGCTGGATCTAAAAGTTTCTTAATCAAGTTTCTCACCCGCAGCCTCACGCGCCTGCGAATTCAAGCCTGTTGGCGTATAAGCGCATAAAATACGACCACGTAGTTTAAGTAGGAAACAAAGTACACGTCGAGTAGGAATTGTGTTAGAACGGGCAGAAAATCGGCAACATGCCGAGCCAATTGTGTCATATGTGCTACGTTATGGCCCGCAACAAATTACGCAAACCTCGACACATACTATACTACGAGATACTCTCAACTTACTTCGCCTAGTCGAGTGAAGTATGTCGGTCAGAAGTTCTCCCTCCCAATTCGATGAATGATGGCTTTCTTCTTAAACCGTCGTGTTTACCGGGCAGTATTGCGAAGAGCTTTTTGATTCGCTGACTCTATTTCGACATCCTATGCTGCAGCAGCTCATTGTGAAAGAAAACGCCGCGAAGCGAAGTCGCACTCGCCATAAAGCTTGGTTCAGGGCGTTCGCAAACAACAAACACAACGCACACGGATGGGCAACGGCGCAAACATGCACTCCTCGCCAGTCGATAGACGCTTCTGAAGAATTAAGCATAAATGGCGATGGTGCGCGAATGTAAACAAACGAAGCCGACGCGAGGTCCCACGTGATGCCAGTAGGCCAATAACGACGCGGCGTCGGCCTCAGTGAGAGCGCGCGAGAAGGAAGCGGTAGTATTTGAAACGTGTCACTACTTTACGATATTTCAGATGTTTTAACCATTGCACCGCTGCCGCCTCCTCAAAACGCTCACACAGATGCGCTCCGGCAGGTATTATGTGAGCAACATCTGGGAAACGCCGGCTGCCGGAAGCAAGCTATCTCGAATTTTAAAGCTTAATATTTATTTTCAGTGCCAGTAGTCAACATCATAGCCTCATATGATGTGCATGAAACGGCTTACAGCTTATTCTTGAAACCGTAAGCCTGTAACAGACGACACTGGATAGATCAAAGGAGAAGGTTACAACAGCCTACATTATCGAATACGCATGTTGTTACTAAGGGCGAATAATTATCTCAGTACACGGACTTGAATTTATTAAAAGATACATGGATACTGCGAGGCTACAACAAAAATGGAAATTTTACAGCGAAAAACTATCTCCTAATCAATACAGTGCCCAAATGTACATTTTGGTGCTAGCAACCTTGACATGATGTAAATTTAAGCCTAAAACATTGTCTGGATGGCTTATGCACCTAAGCAACTGGTTTCTCATGTTTTTTTTTCGTTACCATCTTTGTGTGGTTCACTAGCAGTAGTCTGAGAAACTTGAAAGCAAGCACACCAGCTGTGCGCTTTGTGTGAGCGTTGCCGAGATCTTTTGGGCAGTTGAAGATGAGAAAAATATTCAGGGTAGGGTGTAAATTGCAGCTTCAGCACTTCGTGTAGCATGTAGGACGGATAGATATCGAAGATGGTCAGAAGAGCGCTCGCAAACAACTTCCTTATTCGGCATCCGGGAAGATAATCACTTTCATTGAAGTGATTATAAACTGCTACGTGCTACAGTTGATGCAGACTTGTCGTTGATGAGATTCTCACGAGAAAGAAAAGTGGTGAAAGGAAACACCAGGCGTTTTCCCCTGCTGAGACTTGCAAAATGGCATGCAATAGTACACCATGGCTACATTCGCCACGTTTGAGGCGTCAGGAAGAAACAACGCCTATAGATGTATAAAAAAAAAAGAAAAAAAAAGTTTTAACGCTCGATATGAGTCCTCGGCCAAAGCTCACAAAGTCAGCTGTAAACGCTGGCACACAATAGGCAGCACTTGAGGGATCGACGGCATGGCCATGCTGATTTAGACGCGGCCGTCAAGCACAGAAGTGGTGAGGTAACTACGCCCACAAAAGCAGAACAGGGGCGGTATTCTGTAAGAGTCCAGTTAGTGGACTGTCCATTTTGGCTGTCGCTGATTGGCTGCTGCTTCACGTGCAGGAAGGTGCCAGCCAGTCTCCTTCCCGCACGTGAAACAGCAGCCAATCAGCGACAGCCAAAATGGACAGTCCACTAATTGGACTCTTGCAGAATACCGCCCCAGGATCGCAGAGAGGAAGTCCACACTATTATCGTGGGCATAAGCGGACAAGTCTGATAAACAAGTGCGCAGGAGAAAGTCACCAATCACGGCAGGAGCTGCTCAAGAAAATTACAGCAGCAGAGTCCAACCCGCGCGCCTTCTCGGGGCCGCACCCGCCGCGGTGGCTTAACGGCTATGGTGTTGCACGAGGTCGCGGGATCAAACCCCGGCCGCGGCGACCGCTTTTCCATGGGGGCAAAATGCAAAAACGCCCGTGTAGCGTCCACTGGGGATACGTTAAAGATCCCCTGTTGGTCAAAATTAATCCGGAGTGCCCCCCCCCCCCCCCCCCCTACGGCGTGCCGGATAATCAACTGGTAAAACTCCCAAATTCCATTCTTCGCGCCCGCGGACACGGCTAAGGCACGGTGAGATGGTGGCGCTATCGTGCGGCGAGCCATGGAGACACTCGTCAAGAAAAAGTTCCATTTGCTCCCGTCTCGTTGCGAAGGCCGTAACAGAGCATGGAGGAGAGAGTCGAGTCCGGCCGTGCCGATCCTCAGCTATTTATCATCCTTTCCTACAGATGGCGGTAGTTGTCTGATTGCTCCGCGAGTCCAGCGTTTCCAGCGTACGAGGCACCGACCAGTAAAGCCGCATAGGTCATGCCGCAGGCGCAAAGATCGCTAAATTTTTACCGTGCGCTTTGAACATGATCCGCAGCAGCGCGGCGATCAGTTGATGCCGCAGCGCAAGCTCACGCCGCACACTCTCAAGTTCCAGCGATCGCCACAGAGGGCGAAAAATCAACGGCGGCCCGTTCCAGCATGAATCGCGTAAGTGGAGCTACTGTATTTTGTGCCTATATTTTAATTAGTAATTTTTCTCCTAGGGGCGCTCAATGTAGGTAAATATTTTATGTATAAATGTACCTACAATAACCGACAAACATAGATACCATGTAATTTGTTACAAAATAATAGGTTATTGTTTTTATTAGACGTCTGGTATTAAAGTCTGGGCTTTATTACTTGAATGAAGGTTTTAAGACCTGCCTGACGCTCGATAAGCCGCATCTCATTGGTATGGATTGCAGTCCGGGCCGTTTATCGATTTAAATTGTACGGCGGTAATATTTGCGAACTGGGTGGCCGTTTCGTTTGAGCAGCATCACACAGGTTCGTTTTAAATACATAACAATAATATTTGAGCCAGTTTATACGTTCACGTTCAACATTCGCTAGCCGCCACCAAGCCAACGTGTTTAAAGACGGTGAATTTTATCAGCTGCGCCGTTACACTGTCATAACGGCTGCATAGCTTCCATCGTTAGTGATCTACTACCGTGTCTGGCTGTGTAATAAAGTGTTGCTTGAAAACATGTGCTAGCTAGCGCGAAAATTCATCGCTGGCGCCGAGCACAGTCTGTTTGGAGACTACACCCACGAAAGCGGATTAACTTTGCAGCCTCTGGGCGTGTGCATCGGTGAGTAAAAAAGCACTGCTTAGCATTCTCAAGTCTTAATTTCTGTGCGTGCGAGGCGGTTAAAACAAGTTCCTGTAGTCATTTCTTAAAAGTGAAAGTAAAACAGTTATAAAGTTATTGCTCTTCAAAGGCAATTCAAACTAGGCTATTGTTATTTTGCCACGTTGCAAAAATCCCTAACACGCAGTACAGCACAAATAAAAAAACGTTTTGGCTGTTACTGCATAAATGATACACTGCGATGAATTCACGGCACTATTGTGGCAAATGTACTTCCGGTGATACTGTTAGAGTAATTGCATTTGAGACGTAATAAAATAACTACGTTTATTGCTTAGTATGTGGTAGAAAAAACTGTCAGCTAATCGAGGCTTCACTAAGCATAGCGGACACAGACTATATTGAAAGAAATGCGCACGCAAAACAGTGTTGTGTGTGAGTGTGCTTTTCTGTCATGGAGAGTTTTGTTTACTGTTCCTAGTCATATATGAATCACAAACACACCCACACTTCTACCATAGTAATTGAGGCTCTTTTTTCTTTCGACTCCAGCCTCGAAGACGCTGCTCATAAATTGTTGACCCCTTTGGACTCTATTGTCTTTGAACCTACAAGTCGACAGTGAATTTGTCCCCACAGGGGCCAGAAACCTCACAGTTTCTCACAAACCTCACATGTTTCTGAACATTTACACTAAAATCATGTTTTGTTCAATTATTGGACTAACTTTTGTTTCATCATTTCTTTTTTGCTTGCATGTTTGTCATCACTTCATTATTTCTTTTTTCAGGAAGACGGACAAAACAGAAATTATTGGTCTGCAAGCTGCCCGCGATAAGTCATAAGAAGCTCAATGGTCATATAATGAAACACGTCCTCATGAACTACGTGCCTCACCATAAATTGTTTGCAAGTTTACCGCATAGAGGGTTGTGAGCTGTATCAGGAAAGCGGCAGTCTACAGTTTTGTATCGTACCGAGCGGGAATGCTAAAACTTGATATAAAAGCTACTTGCTTTTAAGGGCGTTTTAAGATAAACGGAGAAGTAACATGCAGAATCCTTACTTCTTTCTTTTCTAGTCATTACAGCCATGAGGACCAGAACAGAAACAATGTAGCAAGCTCTTACTTGCTAATGCACAAACTATGTCATCTGCTCTTTGCAAGTCAGCTTGACGGGCATTACCACATGCTCCCTCACAACGATAATTTGATACATAAAATGCGAAAAATTTTAAAACGTTCAAAAGCTCTCAATGAATTTTGAGGAAAGGATACTTCCTGTTGACTGAAACTCTGGTAGTCACTCTTCATTTTATTATACTATTTTTTATTAATAATACCCTCAGGGTCACATGACATTAAAAAGAGAGTGGTTGCGAAGTAGTAATGTAAAGCAAACAAAAAAATGCAGCGAGTTCTGGTAATATAATAATTCGGCTGATTATACAACGTTAGGTAATGTTTTGCGAAAACGTTTGTTATCCGAAATGGCTACGGCACTTGAGGGAAGGTCGTTACATTCCTCAGTTGTACGGGGGATGAAAGGAAGACTTCGTGTGAAATAAATTAATTTTTACCTTACTGCGATGATCGACGCGGTTTGGAATGTACTGAGGTGGCAGTATGAAGACGTCGCGAAGTGTGGTGTATTGGAAAATTTTATGAAATATCGAAAGAGGGGTAACCTTGCGGTGGTTAGCTAGTGGAATAAGAACTCGGTTAGTTTTCACTGAGGCTATACCCGCAGTAGGTTATAATTAGAAATAATGAAAAGAGTAGAGGTATTTTGTACCAGTACAAGCGAAGTAATAAGATTAACGCGACTGGGATCCCATACTACAGATGCATATTCAAGTTTCGAGCCTATTAGCCTTGTAAATGTTGCGCCGTAAGTACCCGAGCATGTGATTGGCATTGTTAATGACATAATCTGTATTAGTGGTCCAATTTATTTGTAGTGTGTACAACAGGATATTTATATGACATAAAATTTAAGGGAATGTTGTTAAGATGGTAAGTGCTAGGATTAGAATTAGATCTGGTTACGCGCATTATTTTACACTTGTTAATTACAAGTGCTTCATTTACAGTTTGCACGAAATCAATAACTCATTAACTACGCTGCTCCGTAACAGATAGCTAGAAAAGGCAAGTCCACACAACCGGTCTACTCCACAACTTCTCAAACAACCAAATCATTAAAAACAATTTTTCTTTCTCTTCAAGCAGCAGATGTCAAACCTGAGCACAATGTGTTTCCAAATGTTTTTGAAATATACTCTGAGTAAGTTTGGCTTAACATTCAGCCAATCAACAGTGGACGAGCAAGGGAAGCCTCAGCGGGGGAACTTGTCTTCGTCACGGCCCTCACAAATGTGTTTGCTTGTTGAAACGATGGCTGCAGGCTGAGGCCTCCCTTGTTCACCTTTGTTACTCAATTGAGGAGTTCATTCCTTGCAACCTCTTTGCCTTGTTTGAATACACAAACCGCTTCTTTTTTAACATGAAATCGTAAATTGCATTTTCCAAGGATCCGTGAGCATTAATTGGGCTTGCTTATATGTTGACTTAGTGTCCTTGTTTATTCGCACAATATTAGCAGAAGTCCTGGTAAGCACTGTTGTCTCCATAACGTTCCTTGCTTTCCTACGAGTACTCAACTTGTGTCAAAGCCTTCACTGTCGCACCTCAACACTAAATGTGCAGCGGACGTATCAGGAGCAGCCAATATGTGCTGTCAAATTTATCATAACGTTTTTTTCCACTCTGCACTACGTGCCTCTCGCCAATGTGTTATGAGAACAATGGGACAGTGCAGCTCGAGCTTATCTTGCTGGCAGTACATCTTTGCCGAACACATTTTATGTCTCTTTTTTTAATCTAGTTGAAATCGTCGGATGCAGATAACACACGTATATTATGTAACACGTCAAGCAGCACTGCACGCAATTTACAAGTGCGAGGGTAACCCAGAATAAATATCGCCGCCTGAAGCTTCGCTCTCCGCGCTTTAGCAGCGTGCCGAACACGATGAGAAAACTTCGATCGATTTCAGCTTTCAATTCGATTAAATAGCTGGCTATCTGTGTTTCTGTATCTTGTAAATTCAGAGACTGACAGTATTCAGTCCACGTTCCATGTACGAAAATTGTGAACGTGCACTGCTTCATTCACTATTGAAAATTAACTACGTAATCTTACTTGTTTGAAGTGTTGTTTTTTTGCCAGTTGAGGTCTATCGGGCACCTGGCGACATAATAAAGATATCTTCAGTCATGTTAGAGTACCGTGGACATGATTACAGCCCCGAAATCAGTAATAGAACTAGCGAACGAGCAGCGCGACGAGCCCCACTAGCCGTTACCACAGCGGACATATTGCTCACTACGTAATGATGATGATATTAGTTTTGAGTTTGCCAGCGTCATCTATCGGTCGTATACTTTAGTACACAACACCACCTCTAGGTGGTGGTGGTAGTGATGTTGAAGCAGGCGGGGTTATCCTGGCATGCATGCCTCTACTCTTATTTCCATTGCATTGTGGAAGGTGCAGTTTCCCTCCTCTAAGTTTATATAGATGTTCTGTGGCAAAGTGAGCACTTTGTTGTTTGTGGAAGGTGCAAATACGCTCGCCTCAGTGAACTCGAGTTGTATATCCTCCTAAGACCCCTAGTACAATATATTGCACGTAGCTTTCAACATTTTTTTTCGAAATTCACTCGGAAGTGAATGCGCAAAATATTCATTCCGGTTATGAAGTAAAGTGCATGTGTAATTGTAAAGAAACGGTTTACTCATATTCTTGTCATGCACTTTCGAGTAATTTCACACTCAACTGCTCTAGACCTCTCTGTCGTCCCAGACGGCCAAAAGCAACCTTGGGGTGGGTTTCGTAATCACTGAGATTGCGTGAGACTACCAGACGTAGTAGCAACATGGCAATGTACCACACGTGTTTCCATTTTCATCTCTGCTTTTAAGCAATTAAATGTAGTTTTTACCATGGCAAACATGACGAGATCATGGAGATAGCTATTGCATGGAGACGGAGTTTTTGGCATCTGACCCTGGTATTTAAACTTTAAAAATTGCTTTTCAAGTTGATAACATAACAGTAGCAAAAACGAGCTTGAAGACCGATTATGTTCCATTGTTCGGGTCTGAGGAGGATATAGGGCAGCATACTGCTGTTCAGCCAAGCTAGCCCACCCTGAACTCTGCTTCAGGGGCTCCGGTGCGAGACGAGACAGGTTCTAGGACGCTAGACTGTAGAGCGTCCAAATTTTCCCTGACGTTGTGTAACTGCGCCGCGCGTGGGTCGCGTTCTCGTTACGCCGGACTGTATCCGCCCCTTTAGCTTGGCCAACCCAATGCACTCTTCTTCTCCTAGCGGAAAAAGAACGCATGGAGGCTCTGCTCGTTGAACGTAGACAACCAGATGTAGAAAACTGGTTTGACTCGGAGAATACTTCACGTTAGAGGAACATTGGGACGCGCAGCGGTGTGGGGACAGTGCACGAAGCAGCTACCAGAGTATAATAACTATGTGGCTAGCAGAAGTGCGGGACCTCTTGGGGGGGGGGGGGGGGGGGGGAGGGCATGCTGTAAGTGTCTACCTAGTGGACATGTCCATGACGTCTGCTGCTGAAGTGCTGATTGGCTGGGGGTACCTGCGTCTTTCTGACGCGTATACCCCTTCCCCGGCAACGGCAATTAGTTCAGCAGCCGACGAGATGGACATGCCCACTAGGTGGACACTGACAGAAACTAACTGATCACAGATCAAGGGCAAATTATTCGAAAACTCGAGGCACCGCGACACTGCATGTGGTAAATTAGATCTGCGGAAGCCCGCGAGGCAGAGGAAAGTACATGAAAGTGAACAATATGGAAAACAAATGAAAGGGAAACAACTTTTCTCTGACAGTAGAACTCGTTCACGTTTCGTCCTCAAATATTTGTTGGTAGTTATCTCCTAGAGCAAATCAGAGAAAATGACATCTGTAACCTGGACATCGGCATTGCATTCCTCGAAATTTCTTGTGTGCATTTAAAGCGAAGCTAACTTTATCGTTGCAGATAGAAGCTGGGATATTAACTAGGCATTTAACTATACAGGTACCGGATGTGCCGGATGTCAATGTACCGGATGTAAATCTACAGTTTTAAGCCCAAACAGCTTTCATACTGTAACAATAAAGAACTTTTGGCTTCCTTCCAGATGCCATTCGTGACTTCAACTTTCCTATTTCTGTTCAAGCTCTTCTTGGTGGCCATGTGCTGCTAGTAAACTTGTTGTAGAAATAATTACTCGACAAAATAAGCTGAACATAATAACACTAAACGAGTAGCTTTCGCTCAAAGTTTACATGCCTTGAAATGATCAGTGATTACGTGGTGTCCTAATGATCAAGTACATTACATGCAATGAACCACAACACACACGAAGGCGATACACAACAAAAGAACGACATACACAGACGCATCCACTTGAAATTAATTTCCACGATGACATCAGTTTCGAGATATTATTTCCAAAAGTGCGGGCCGCAATAGATAGGCGTTCCAGTTACTTTTGTGCTTCAATGTATAAAACAGCATTTTGGTAAAAATGTAAGTGGAACAACAGTGCATTTTTACGACGAGTTTGATGGCGCATATCTCCAAACTGGTCTCATTCTGGAAATTCATTCCAAGTGGATTCACCTGACAAGCTCACCGGCTACAATTTGTAAATTGCAATATGTGTCGTAAAGCAATTAACTAAGAAGGTAATTAGTTGAATATGCGTTTTGATTTCTCGTGCTTCTAATATCCGCCTCATCGAATAACCCACCTAAATGGTAAGAATTATGCAACCTGCCAGAGGTGATTTCTAAAAATTCCGCAAAGCTTAATTTTGAACACCTGGTATATATAGGTTAAGCATCGGTTGAATTTTTATCGTGCTTACAATTGTAGCGTTAAACGCTGTAATGAACACGGGCCGCGAAGCGGAGCTGCATTCATAGACGATGAAGCGTTACTTTATACGCGTGTGCACTTGCTAGTAAACGCAAAACAGCGGGGCTTCAATACGCAGTCACGCGAAAGGAAGCTGAAGCGGACTGACTAGTTTTAAGCAAAATAAGCACTGGGAAACACTTTGCGCAAGTCGAATTCAGTTTGTAAAGAAGTGAATGCAATAGACTGGATTGTGTCGTACGTGTTCCAGCGGCAGAAATTTTCTTTGAGAGAAGCTCCTGCTGATCGGAACACGCCAAACCGAGAGGTGTTTTCTATTCGAGAAAATGGCCGCTAAATTAGAGAGTTAATTTCAGACATCGCACTAGGCTTAGTTTTTTTCTATCACAATCATTAGTCAGCCCTTGCATCTTGGTGGGTCGAGGGGCGGGGGTCAGAAGAGTCTGTGGAACAGCGCTTCAAATGGAAAAGGTAAGTTGCCATTATTGCGCTCCCATTGATGAAACCTGAAGTAGATGTTGTAACCTGCACCGATCCACACACTACTCCCTTAAGGTCGTTCTGATGGGAGCCGGGACCGAGACTCGCATCAAGGCCTTCGCGAACGTGCCGGAGCCCTGATTTGCTTTGTTGTGTTTGAATCATTACAGATACATATACGCGAATGTGAGCGGGTGCAACGAAATTTTTCAGTTTCGACCAAAGGCGAAGCATTGAAAGCGATATCAAGGCTTAATTAGCATAGCACTGTGTGCGTCTCGAAATGCATGTATAACGGGGAACGTGCCAGCGCCATTGAAGTCACCGTATGGTGACTGTGGCGCACAGCGATAGTGGACGACACAAGACCGTAGGAAAACCGTCGATGATGCACATATATTTCAGATGTATAACGATACTAAAATTCATATGCGACTTGGAGAACACAAGTTCTTGCTGCTATATGCAATGACTGCCATGGAGTCTTATTGGTTAGGCAGTGGGCATGTGCCACGCTTGAATGAACGCCTCGCCAGCTTGGGTTACCGAGTATTCCACTTTCGTCGCACCATCGTCCTCACTCCATCGTCGTCGCGTAATTGTCAACTTTGTCAATCCATTGTGAATGCGTCGGCGTGATATAGACGTCGTCATGTCTCCATGCCCACGGGCGATCTTGACAAGCAAGTGCCATAGCGAAGTTCAATGTTACCGTAGTTTGTCGCATACAGCCTAAGCAAAGGAAGTCTCACAATGTCTATTAGAAATAATAAATACAATTTCTATCAGATATACGATGTGTCGCTACATTGCTCGTATCGTAATCGCATTGCTGTCGACAGTCATAGTGAGATGAGCTCCGCCATTATTTTCACAGTGTATGCTGCTATGGGCTCACTCCAACAGCCGTTTCGGTTGGCGATGGTGTCCGCCGCCGCCACCGGTGGTATTCGGTGTCCGTAGCAGCTATCGCCAGGAATGAGAAAAAAAAATATAATTCCCGCCGGGATCGAGCCCTGGCCCGCTGCGTGGGGGTCAGCTACGCTACCAATCAGCCACGCCAGCACCTGCTAGCATGCAGCGGAAAAATGCCCTATAAACGCCGCCTAGCGCGCGAGGAAACGCGCGATTACACGCGATGAGACATACGCGCCGCGTAGCGTCGATACGTGCACACTGTGCATTGCATTTGCATATTATTACGTAGCATGTCATGTAGAAGATGCAGAGGTAGTGGTACAAGGTAGAAGGTTTTGAGGCAGTAGAAGTTTGACGACATGTATACGAAAATTCTAGCAAAAATATATATTGTGTACCTGATTAAACAATCTAGCTAGGTGACAATGTCCCCGCCGCGTTTCAAAGGGAATGCCAGTCAATAATAAACGTAATCATCATTAGCTGGCTAAGTGACTGTTTGCAAAACCTCCTTGACTGTTTGTCAGTGCTTTGTTTCAAAGCGGATGCCAATAATATTTTCATTTCCTCTATTCCCTCCTCCTGAAAGAGTAGGCAGGCGTTGTGCCCCTCTCGACGGCAGTTATCAGCTTGATCCCTCCCTATTTCCTTCGTGTACTTGTGTTATATGTGTACAAACAAAATAATAATAACAATAATTGCATCATCATCATCACACTCATTAGAATTCTAGCGTGCCTCTTGTCATGTCAAGAAGCGCGCCGCGTAGCGTTGTTACGTGCACACTTTATATTCCAGTTGGATATTAATGCACCAGGTGAAACGCCATGTACCATTTGCATTTATTAGTTGTACAAGCTAGATGGAGAAGGTATCAGGAAGAAAAAGAAGATTAAGGAGATGTGTACAAAAATGCAAGAATGAAAAATATGAATAGCATGCCTAATTAAACAAAGCAAACTAGGTCACTGCCACCGTTCAGTTTCAACAGGAATGCCATTAAATATTCATCATCATCATCATTTAGCATCGTATGGTGTACGTGCGAACATTACATAGCAGTCGCGCTAAATTTAACCAGGCGTTCCGCCGCGTAGCAGTTGTATACTGCATGTAGCTCGATCTGGTTAACTGATGTAGGCTAGGCGACCATTTGTCACCAACCTGTTTCGAAGGGGATGCCATTAAACCATCATCATCATCATCATCATCATCATCATCATCATCATCATCATCATCATCATCATCAGCGTCATCAACAGCATCACATCGCTCCACGGGTCAAGGGAAGTGACATGTGTGCCATGTAGTCTGCATGCCTGTGTTGTCTCTTCAGTACACGTTATGGCGCCTGCTCGCAAGCTACGACCGTCTGCTGAAAAGGCGAATCGTAGAGGTACGCGCGCGGCTGTAACCAGGCAACGTCAGGCTCAGCAGACTGCTGTGCAGAGCCCGACGTGTTGCAGCGCAAGCCACAGCTCGCCGTCGACGCCGGGCGGACAGTTCAAATGTAATGTTCGAAATACATGGATGGCATAGAGCCGGGGTGCCCGCGCTGTGGCCACCCCAAATGTACCTTACAACACATGCTGTGGCAATGCCCTACGTTGCGCGAGAGCAGCGAGTCTCCCTCTACGGAGGCGGACTGGAACTATCTTCTCACTAGCCAAGACAAAAGAGACCAGCTTAGGGCCATCCAGAGGGCCCGCGACATGGCCGTGGAGTTTAACCTCCCCGTCCCGTCGTGGGAGTGGCCCACCGGTGTCACCCCCTAATGGGGGTCGAGCGCCGCCTCCGGATAATAATAAAGTTCTTTGCCTGCCTGCCTGTTCTCGTGAAGACGACGCGAATTGGCTTCGCCGCGAAGACGCTGTAGTGCTTGTACAGAAAATTAAACTCCTATGGAGCCACTTCTCCAGCTTACTTTGTGGCTGAGCTGCGTGTGCTGTGCATATGCCTGTGACCTTTTTTTGAACAATGGCTTAAGTTATCTCGTACCCCCTACATATACATACTTTTTCGCCATATCTCTACAACCGATAAGAATCCTCAATTTCTGCAAGTCCGGTATCTGACCCTGGCGTTTCCCGTAGAGTTAGCGCTCGTCACCGATATGCGTCCTTTATCACATCCGCTTACAGCTGGCAGCTCTAGAAATGCTGCAATGTCGGACATGGCGTCAGCGCTTTATCGTGTGCAACTCCGGACGGTGTTTGCAGGAAAGTATCAAGCTTTGGGCACGTAGCAACAGTAGGCAGAGCGCGATCGCCATTGAAAGTGAAGTACGCCTCCAATTTGTGAGTGCTTACTTTACTACTGAAGCTATCCTGCTTGGAATCCTCTACGAGCACGAGTGAGTTTGGCATGAATTTTCTGCTTTAATATGCCTGATCTGCACTTGACGTTCTCTATTGTATTTCTATCTGTGTTTTCCTTGTTGAAATGGGAAAAATGTGAATGAAATTAAGCAAAACTGGAAAGTATATGTATTCGCTCCCGAGGGTTAAAAGCACATTCCGAAAGCAAGATGTTCGTCATTACCTAGCCATCTCTCCTTTCTTGCTCAAGTATCTTCGGATGAGGGATACATTTCAATGTGTTAAGGGCTTTCATATAAAGCAAAGAAGGTTCATAACGCTTTTAACTAAAAAATATACCACTTATTTAAAGCCGAGATAGCATTGGTGGAGTGGTTAGATTGTCGTTTCTTTTATTGTTAGAACGGCGTTTTCCTAATATGTTTTTCGCCGCTTGTCGCGCTCGTCTTGCCCGCTGCCGCTTCGCTTCGCGTAAGAGCGGCGAACTGGGTAGTGTCACTGTGCATTTTGCACCGTCCTTTTTTCCGCTGATTTAGAACGCTGTTAGCAAGGTCGATCCAAATGGGTTGCATAACTTTTGGAGAAAAGCGGCGCGGAAGCAAATGTCACCGGTAAGGGGGCGTATGGGAACAGCGACTAAAGCGTGACTATGTGAGGAGGGAACATACTTTCTGAAACAAAAGGCGTTTTCTAATTAAAGCATCACAGTTTGAGTTGACTGAACGAAAATAAAATTCGCAAACACCGTTATATGCGTTAGGCAAGGAAAGGAAAGACAACTCTATTTTACTTTATCGTTCACAATAAATCTCTCTTCTCAGCGGCCGCAATAAAAAAGGGGCGTTCACGCCACTATCAATAGCCATACCATTAGGCTCTTGAAGTGCGCCGAAAGGCAATGTCGTAAAGTTCACCTGCTAGTAGTATCCCCCTCACACGTTGCGTAGTTTTACTCGTCGACGTTTGTGTTGGATCTGGTGGCGCGGTGTTTTCCAGCAGTGTTTGTCATATTTGGCATAGAAGCTAGTGTAGAAATATCGAAATACCCCAACCAATCCAATCACATAGAAATATTCAAAAACAGCAGCCTTCCAATATTGAAACAAATACCGAATCGATTCTATTACTTGAAATATTCTTTTATTGCTGTTCACGTCAAGAACTGTGGTCATTTTAGGCGCTTGCAAAATATCGATTGCTAGCTTCAGTAACATCTCTACCATGACAGCAGCACTAGTGGAAGAAGAAAAGAGCACGTAACTGGACGCGAATAGACCGCTGCGTTCTCTTAACAAGAAAATGTTATTGTCCAGTGCCGCAGAACCTTCTGTTTGTATGAAAACCTTCTGCAGCTAGACAAATAATAAGATGATCTGCCTAAATTGAGACAAGCGTTTGGTCGGCTAAATAAATGCGAGTCATTCTTATTGAAAGTCCGAAACTTATTGAGTTCGCTCAGTTACTGAGGCATCAGGCGCTAGAAGAGCAGCTCTCCTGCAAAAGAACTCTTTCAGACAGTTGTCACTTACACCTTATATTATTTCGTGGCACTCAAATATGTCGAGATATTCGTTATATATTTATGTTTGAAGTTAGCCGAATCGGGCCAATCTAAAGAGAGCTAGATCGCAGGCTAATGCGGACCCTGGCTTTTTTTTTTGTATTCGACATTCTGCTGTATTCCCCTAGCTTTTATGCAATTTTCTTTTTCGGGGAATTCAGTTTTACTTTCTGGGTCCCAGCGTCTGCAACTCATTACGCTGCGTAAATTATGAGCGTCGGCAATTGGTGTGCATGTAATCAGGTATAAACACTCTGGATGACGGGCTTTTCAAACCTCGCATTAAGCTAATTTGTTTGACTGTCGGACAAAAGTCAGTGTCATATTGTCGCAATGATTTACAACAAGAGACAGGATCACGGCGTGGCAAAGTCAACATTTTGTAAGCTGAAGCGCCAATTTCGTCTTACTTGGAAGAACCGTGGGTGCTGCCCATGTCCGTTGACCTCGACAGTATAGCTTTATTATGTGGCATTAGCCACCCTTCGAAGAGAGCGTGGCCTCAATGCTCCACAGTCACAGCGTCAGAATCTGCACACGCCTTCGGTGCAATTGAGTCATTCTGAAAAGTATTGCTTCATCCGGGCCACGAGCACATTCTTTGGGCATGATATGGTTATTGTCGAGAACAATCTCGAAATAAACAGCAGTGAAACAGCGTAGAACTTTAAACAGCCCAAAGTACCGCCTAGACAATTTTTCCGAGAGACAGAGATGGCGAATTTAAGAGTCCACACCCTGACTCTTTCTCCGTGCTCGTAGGAGACTGGCTGGTCACGAAGATTATAGCGCCTCGAGTCGTAATACCGCTGCTGATGGATCCCTACGCGTTCAAGCTGCCGGGCTTCTTCAAATGCCTGAGTGAGTCTGGCATCCATGTCGATGCCATGATGCACACTGAAGCGGCAGCATTGCATCTAGCATATATAATCACTTCGCGACCCTGAAGAAGACGGAACAGTGTATCTCGTGTTGTCTATTGCTGAGCCGTGGTGAATGCGAAAGTAACACACGGCAAGACATCGTCGGAAATCTTATGCTCTACATTCAGGTTCTTTGCGCTGTGTTTCCTTTTGCTCGTGTCCTTTCTTACCGTCATTAATTCCATTTATCCTCTTACTCAACCCAGAGTAGCCAGCCGGTCTGCACCGAAGTCCACCAATCTTTACTTGCATGTACGTGATCACTACTTGCTCATTATTGCTAACCAGAAACAGCTATCTATACAAACACCTATGAAAGCTTCACCTAACCCGCTTCTCATTGCGCATGGCGTCCGCAGATTTTTTTATTATTACTAAGGCCAAAGCCTTAGATGGCTCATGCGTCGAAAAATCCGACGAGCGTCCGGCTTTAGGGAACCAGAATTCAGGTGACCACTGAATAAGCGCAAAACATTTCGGCGCCACCGTTAGACACACTTAGTGCCGCATGCCACAGGCTCCTGTGCTTGCGCTCAAGAAGACCAAGATGGTACAAGCGAAAAAGCCGCTCAAACAAAAAGTTCAAGTGGTGTCTCAGACGCATTAAATGGCATTATAAGGGATTAGAGGTGATACGTTCAAATGTGAATTACGTGTTTTAAGTGTTAAATGTGGATCTAAAGTAAATCACGTAACTCAAAGGGACATTGAAGTAAAGCAATGCAGTTAGTGGCATGATAAGTGATTAGAGGTGATACGTTTCAATCTGACTTAAGTGTTTTAAACATGAAAGTGAATCTGAGGGTTATTACGTTAATGCAAAGGTCAATGAAGTAGAGTAAAGTGAATTAGGGTGCATCAAATGTGAATTAACGCGAATCTAAGGTGAAAAAGTGAATAAAATGTGAATTAGGTGTCTAACATGTCTACCGCAACCAATGATACGATGGCTATGTGTAAATCCGGTTAGGCGCGTCATCGAAACAAGCCAGTGTGATGACGTGTGGCTCGTATAAAACGCGGCGCGGAGGCGGCGCGCTTCAGTCTATCTTCACTACTGAACTCTCTGTGTCGCGTTATGGAAACTACGTCTTCGGAGGAAGAACTACCTAAGCCTACAGTGAAAAGAAAACAAGTAACAGGAAGTAACATCGTGATCGAATGATAATGTCTACTTAATTTAATGAACGGCTCGTGAGCGCGCAGGCTTTGGCGTTTATCCTCTGTAGCGTATGCTAAAGTGACTGTCAACTTTTCACTCATGCGGTGTACGCTACGTACACCGCACGAGTGACCCCCCCCCCCCCCCCCCCGCCGACCCCTTCCTCACTCGGACTCAAGCTCACCAAAATGCTCCTCAGCCGGGCCTACTCAGACTCGGAGTTACAGGTTGCTTTGAGTTTGTCTAATCATTAGGAAGTTTGCGAACTTCTTGACACTTGACCTCCGTCTACGAAAATAGTAAAGTTGGCGGTAGCAATTTTGTTGGGGTGCGGTCAACGTCGTGTTACCCGCTTGTAGTTGTAGTCGATTTCTTGGCGCTGGGGGTGTTGTAGCATCTCGTCGGGCGGCAACCTTTCCCTCAAATGTCTGTGCTGTTAGTTTCCACATAGCGTTTCAGGGGGTATGGCCCGGACTGCTTCAGCGTAACTGCGATGGTGCGGTTGAGAGCTTGGCGCAGGTCACGGGGAACGAGATCGACGATTCGGTGCAACGAAGGGATGGGACGCCATGGAAACGTCGCTATCGCAGCGGGTATCGAAACGAGCGCGGAGAAATGCAGGTGCGGAGTTTTAGTATCCAGGGTCACGAAACGGGCAATTGCTGTAAACGTGGCCGGCTTCTCCACAATGGATCCACAGTAGCCGACACTCGACGATGTAGCAGAAGTGTGTCTTCCGAACTAGTGGTTGACTGGTGGGCGATCCTTGCAGCCAAGCTATGGTAGCCGATTGGTGGGTCGTACGACGGCGTTTGCGACGGCAAGTTAAGTGGCGGGGTCCGCGAAGGTTAGGTGTGCCATGAGGGAAACGACGGAAAGAACAGGCGGGTGCTGCCCTGGTTCTTTGCTTCGTTTTCCTCGACAGTCTTGCTTTAACAGACGTAGTAAAATTTACGATTGCTTCTATAATTACCAAATCCAACATTTTAAAATCTACGCATCTACTAAAAACACTCAGTATATATCACGTTATCACCGCACCTGCCATATTTTTTAACAATTTCAAATGCATTTTCTGAAACACTCCGTGTTGATGTCTTATCACGTGGAATAAGGCGTTCAGTTGATCTATTCAGAGACCATTTCGCATCTACATTGAGCACTACCGACCAGATAGTTTGCGAAGTGACTTGTAGCTAATTGCGGACTGCTTTCGTCGTTGTCTGATGGTGCCGAACGGCTGTTTCTCTGAACTTATCATGTCTCCAACTACCAACTAACGCATTTCTTAAGCCTGCGGTAATCTCGATGAACATATCACAAAAATTCTTATGTATTTGTATATTCCTTATGCAAAACTTTGTTCTATCGCATTCCTAAATTTATTACCTTATTTCTGGGGTTTTACGTGCCAAAACAAGTTCTGATTATGAGGCACGCCGTAGTGGAGGGCTCCATTAATTTTGACCACCTGGGGTTCTTTTATGTGCACTGCAACACAAGCACACGGGCGTTCTTGCATTTTGCATAGTTGTTTGCAGCGTGTTCTTCTGTTCTTAATGTACTTTAGAGTTTAAAATCCACTTCTTTTGTCTTGTTAATTAGCCAAAGAATACATTGTCGCCTATTAAGTTTGCTTGCCTTTAACTATTACGCGTTCCTCGCTAAGCAAGGAAACACCACAACAACACCAACAAAAAACAATAACCAAGCTAATTAACTTGCGATTTATATAATTAGGTATCATGACCATCAATTCGAATTCTACAAATTTATTTCTATGTATAGCCTATTATTTACACAAATGAAGTTCGAAGAATAAACCGCAACATTTGTTTCCGGAGTCCTTCGCTTTTTATCATCGCATACGTCCTTATATATTCCTTTCTTTTCTTCACAGGACCGTGGTATACTATGGGACAAGTGTTGGCCCCGGATCCTCCATCCGAGGAAGAAAAAAAACGAGATCAGCATATGTACGTCGGATGATATTTCGAAAACATAAGCACATGTCAAGCCAGAATATAGGCGTGGGCAGAATTTTCAGGAATTGTTCGCACTTTAGTTGAGGACGTGATGGTGAAGGGCAGGCATTTCAAGAATATTGAAAGTTAGTAAACCATAAATTTAGGACGTTTATTGTCCCAAAGGAACACAGTAGCACTCACCGTAGTGTTAGCATAGAGAATAACGTGAACCACACAGGATGTTTACCTTGGTTCTTAGTGAAGTTTTCTTCAACTGATGAGAAAACTACTGCAGGTGGCGGCTCCAGGTGCGCTGATGACGTTCCGATCCGTAGCCACGGCTGATCCACAGCTCTGGTTTGCTGAATGTTTGCCTAGTGCCTGCCTGATTGCACATGCCACATGGTCACAGAGACGCGCTTGTGCTATATACTGCTCGCGCGTGCGTCGTCTTCGTTTTCCACAGATGGCAAAAACATTGCTGCGGACTCTATTATGAAAGCGATCATCTTTTAATGTTTAGTTTGACAAGATTTAACATAAAATGCATGCGCTGCCGGTGTTTTGTTTCATGACATTTGTTTGTGGGCTGTCATACTCAAGAATCCGAGGAATAATTTGTAAATAATGCAAGACAAATTGTGAGCAACTTTTGTGGTCAAACATAGCTGGTTGCTCTATCTTGAAAGCTTCAAAGCCATCTTCACACGCGAAGGACGGACGGGCAGATTTCTCGATCGGGAACCATAGAAATGTTTACGCATTGAAAATTCCTTTCTGCCTTCGTCTCACTCGTCTGTCATTGAGACGATTGCGGGCAGTATTGTGGGATTGAACAAAGTTCCTCGAAAAGAAAATCCCGATACCCTACCACCTGCTCAGGCGTACCTCTGTCTTGCCAACGCCAACTAACGTTTCAAATGTTCGCCGCGTGCTTCGCGTCGCATAGCCATCACGCAATCATTAAAAAGGCGACATCCGATGCGCGCGCACTAAATAACGCTCAATTTGCACGTCTGATGAACAGTCAACCTAAACTGTCCTTCGCATGCGTCACAACCAATAGAACAATGTTGCTTAAACAACGAGACCACCTTCGCGATCAGCTACGTCACAATGGAATAGATTTTTCTGTATAGTCACCGGAGGGCAATAGCTTGTCAATAAAGCTATTGCCGTCGAAATCATGGTGTACTAGTCAACTTCCTGCTGTCACACACTTGCTCCGGAAACACACGCAATTGCTCGCTTTACGCTAGCACGTTTGTCCATATGCCATTGCTGGAGAGCCAGCTACATGAAATATGCTCATCATCATCATCATCATCATCATCGTCCTATATTGTATGTCCACTGCAGGACGAAGGCCTCTCCCTGCGATCTCCAATTACCCCTGTCTTGCGCTAGCGTATTCCAACTTGCGCCTGCAAATTTCCCAACTTCATCATCCCATCTGGTTTTCTGCCGACCTCGACTGCGCTTCCCTTCTCTTGGTATCAATTCTGCAACCCTAATGGTCCATCGGGTATCCATCCTACGCATTACATGGCCTGCCCAGCTCCATCTCTTCTGCTTAATGTCAACTAGAATATCGGCTATCCCCGTTTGTTCTCTGGTCCACACTGCTCTCTACCTGTCTCTTAACGTTACTCCTAATAATTTTCGTTCCATCGCTCTCTGTCCGGTATCATGACCATGAATTCGAATTCTACAAATTTATTGTAGAATTCGGTGCCGGGGCGCAACTATGGGCTGTCCAGAGGGCCCACGATGCGGCGGTCGGGCATGGCCTGACTGTCCCAACGTGGGAGCGGCCCGCTGCGCGCTGAGTCGCGTACCTCAGGACTTTTATTAAAGTTTTGCATCCATCCATCCATCCATCGCTCTCTGTGCGGTCCTTAACTTGTTCTCGAGCTTCTTTGTTAACCTCAAAGTTTCTGCCCCATTTGTTAGCACCGGTAGAATGCAATGATTGTACACTTTTCTTTTCAATGACAGTGGGCAATATGCTCACATAACGTAAATTTCCGGAAAACAACTTTTAAGAAAAAGATGTTTCGTTCAAGTGACCCGGCGACTAAGCATCAAATCCAATTCACCAAGCATAATTGCAGGAGCTGCTTATGAAGAAATCAAATATCTCGGACATGTAAGTGTTGTGCATCGCTTCGGATGTGACCTTGGCACGACATCGCGAGTCCTTTCACACAATTTCGAGGAGTACCAGCACTCTGTTTGAAGGAGTACAATCACTCTGATAGGAGGAGTACAAACACTCTGTTAGGAGGAGTACAAGCTTTTTGTTTGTTGGAGTAGAAGCACTCGGTTCGGGGGAGTACTAATACTCTTGTGGGGTGGAGTACAAGCACTCTGTTCGGGGGAGCACTAATACTCTTGTAGAGTGGAGTATTCGTACTCTAGAAGAGTTCTAGCAGTCGGTTTAGGTTTAGGCGGAGTATTAATACTCGGCCCGAGGAAGTTTCTGTACTCTGTGCGAGATGGAGGCGTTTTACTCTGGAAAAGGGAGTGAAATATGGGACAAGCAGATACTCCCTCAAAGAGAGTTCCCGGAAATCTCTTCGTTTTTAGAGTGTATGCGTGCGCCTTTTGCACATATTTTAATTGCTATTCACACTAGAAAGGGGGCTCCGTAGCGGCGCCACTATCGCGTCCAGAGCCGGCGAAGAAGAAGGCGGCTCACGGGCTGGTAGCGCGCGACAAAAAAACATGCTAGTGCTCGCGACCGTACCGGCCGCTGTATCTGCCGCTTCCGAGATCATGCGACATCATGGCTGGCTGGTCTAAATAAGCCGCGGCCACGGCAGCTACCTCTTCTCGCCGCCTCCCACAAGGCCCAAAGTGTGACAACTTAGAGTGTACCTCAAATTGTGTTACCATTGTAGTAATCTGCTGTTCAATCTTTGAACATGACCTCGATTTTGTTTCAGTGATCTAATCATCGCAATTCACGACATGTTCAGCCAGTATGGATACTACTCGGAAAAGGACATTCACGAAATTGTTACCATCTTGGAAGATTTAGGCATCAGAAGCATTAAAGGCCTTGCGGTACTTGACCGGAAGGATTTCGAAGAAAAGCAGATGAAACCGGCTGTCATTAATATCCTGATGAAAAAATCTCAAGGTGAGAAAAACAGCGTATTAAAAAGATTCTTGGGCTGCGTTACCGTAACCTATCACAACAGCACCAGTGTAAATAAGTTCTGCGAAGATCAAGTAGAGCAAATAAACAATACGCGCCATACCACTAATTTCGCTATCAATTCCACTAGCGTGACAGGTGGTTGGTATTTCGGACAGTGGAGATTTCTAAAAGTAACGTAACTACTATTTTTACTTAGATATAAACGTTGGACGGCGGCGTATGTCCAATATATATATATATATATATATATATATATATATATATATATATATATATATACTATTTTCAATATTACCAGCGATATTTTCGCTCGTAATTTTTCCCTCGCACAACAAGGTTCTCCTATTATTCCCCGAAAATAACGATGCAAATAGCCATGCGAGAACAATTCTTCAATATTCAACGTTTGGAATAATGAGCCGAATATATTGTTGTTCAATGGAGGGTAGAACCTGTACTAAATAAGCAACACCGACTAGCAAGCATTCGAATAAAGAGGATCGGAAAGAGCGAGGGGTTCCTTTTTATCTTTACGTTTTTTCACTACCCGAATGTGATGCGACGGAACATTTCATAGTATATGCTATGGGCACACTGTTGGTATTGAGACAAAGCTGCTGTCCAATGCTCGTGTGACCCCGGTGCTCACTTCGCACCATTCGGACGAATTTTCTCATGAATAATGGCGTCGTTTATCTATCGAATTCTATTCTGGAGCTTTCTGGTAATCTTGCTCTTGGCATTAATCTGGTAAGTTCGCATCATTTTTGAAGTAGCGATATTAATGAGCATTTTGTTCACTTTTATTGCCAAACGTTTATTCAAGATATGATGACCAAATGGCCCCATGAATGCTATAGCCACTGCTACAAGGAAATTATATCAGTGCACTGCGACAAAATAACCACTCGAATATTTTATATTTACTTTCATGCAGAGGCTTATCTCAGTGCATAGTGTTCTTTCTTTTTTTCTTTTTGCTTGAAATTTCTGAATGTGTAAAGTAAGATGTTGCTGATTATCTAGAACTTTTGGAAAAGTATTGGGCTGATATTTAATTTCCTGTCATGACTATTTGATTCGTATTCGTTCCCATAAATGACTATTGCAGTTAGCACTACGGAAAGCTATAGGTTATATTTATAGGTTATTCATTATATTTCAGAAGTCCCTGAATAGTGTAGACACAATACCACTGTAAATAATGTCTGAGAAGATCAAGTACAGGAAATAAACAATACTCATCAAGTTTAATTCATCTCGCTCATTTTGCTATCAATTGCACTAATATGACCGGCGGTTGGTATGTGGGACAGTCGAAAACTGCAAAAGTAACGAAGCAATGATATGTGTTGCTCCTCCTTCCAGGAAAAGAGAAAAGGTACTGCCCTTATATAAATCAGGTGACAGAGAGCTTTCATCAAAATATATGCCTATTTCTTTTACATCAACCTCCTGTAAGATATTTGAGCAAATTACCTATAAGCATATCATGGTCTTTCTTGAAAATAATAACTTGATCACCCGTTTTCGACATGGCTTCAGGCGCGCTTTTAGTACCGTGACCCAATTCACCGAATTGACCCATGATCTTTCTCTTCATACTGACCTAGGTAATCAGAGTGAGACCATTTCAGTTTATTTAGCACAGCTTTTCACAATGTAATACGCTCTAAATTGCTTTTAAAACACCGCAACAGTCTAAATAATCCTCAGTTGGTTTCCTCGATTTCTAGTTTCCTCTGTTTGCGATTACAATGCGTATGCTAAGATTCGGCGGAATAATATCCGGTTGACGTTACGTCTGGGATTCGGCAGGGATTTGTATTTGGTCCGCTGTAATTCTCATTGCCTAATTGTGACCTCCCAAAACAGGTTACTTCAAAGAAACGTCTCTACACAGACGACTGTGTGATGCGCAACCCCATTGGCTCTCAAGCTGATCATCAGCGCCTATAGGGGGATGCCGTTGCTGCGTTTTACAAATGTTGTGCTACGTGGAAAATGAACATCAATTTTAAGAAAACTGTTATATCTTTTACTAACAGGCACATGAACTTTTTCTTTCATTACAATTGCAACGGTGTACTCCTGACAAGAGTTTCGCACTACAAGTATTTAGGAGTTATATTTACACACACTTTTTCTTGGTCCAAACATAAAAATTACATGTGTTGTAAAGCGCTAAGAAGACTTCGTGATCTCCGCCGCAGCTTGTCTGTTGCCCCGAGGGACACTAAACTAGTGCCATACAAAACATTGATTCGTCAAATATTAGAATGTGCATCCTCCGTTTGGAAGCTGTACAAACGGTGCCAGATTAATTGTATTCAGCCAGTTCCAAGATATCTGTTCGTTTTATTTACCGGCCCTTTGAGCAACATTTTTCACCTACAGCTACTCTCTAGAAATAAAACCTACAGCTTCTTTCAAGACGGCGGCACATCGAACGGTTGAAAATTCTCGACATGTTCACGAGCTTCCTTTGTCACCTCTCAGGTCTCTCCTTTCTAATGAATGCTAGCCAAACGTCAACTAGAGGTTACCTTCCCTCAAACATCAGACCACGCTATTCACGCACTCACATATTTTCCTCCCTCATGAAAACAGAAAGGAAAGGTAATTTTTCGGTAATCTTGCATGTCGACAGCCAGCTTCCTTTCAGCATTTAAAGTGAATGTGGTAAACATAACTGTGCCCTATATACGAAGTAATAATAAATATAGCATCTTTCTTTCTTCTACAGAAATGAAGACGGAGGCTGACTCATCAAAGAATACTGGAAACAATCGTTGAGAATACAAAGTTGTCATGTATCAGGTGGATGCATCCCTCCAGCACCTTAAGTATCACAGAAACATACATAATATATTCCGCTGCGTCCTTTTCGCTTCGATGTATTGTATCCGTTCTACTTAACCTCCATGTATAAAATAAAATATTTTTTGTAGAATAAAGGTCATCTATAAAGATGCATTTACTCACCATTACTAACAACTATAGCGAAATAATAATTTGCTGCAAGGATAATTGTATGCAGCCTGTTCAACCTGTTCACCAGGTGTTTCTTCTCGAAGGCTGTTATTCAAGGAATGACTTACTGTTCGTTTTAATTTGAAAGTTGTTGGCCGATGGTGTCTTCCTTTCATCAAAAAAGTACCAAAGCATACCGACACGTACCTCAACGCTTGTGTGTAATGAATGCGCTGCGCACATTGACTACTCTAATTCAATTTAAATGCGCACGCTCTTTTTTATCGGAATGAATACGAACCACCTACATTAACTGCTCTTTTTCCTCGGTGCGATTCCAAGATTACTACTGAGTGCAATGTAGTATACTAAAAGGTGTTGAAAACGGATGATACAATGATAATACAGGATGTCATTGCGCACGCTTTGACCTACTTCATGAACAGTCGCATATAGCACATAGATATTATAACAGAGGCCATAGGTAGTCTGGTTGACACCTAAGCTTTTAAAACTGAACTTTCGCTCCCGCAGTTTTATTTCGTCAATTTTAGGGAAATGACTTTCCTGCATTAGAAGTTACAGAAAATAATGTTTTAATGTTATGACAAGATCTGACAGGAATTCCTTTTACGCTCTTGTATTATACATTACAAGTAAGTAATGGCTCAGTGCTATGACATTCTTCTATAGGATAATGCACACTGTGTAAATGATGCAAGAGTGGTCATGCACATGCTATGAGCACTCTTTACAAAATTAAAATACACCGGAAATATGCGTAGTCTTCACTAGGGTGTCCCTCAAATGCCCTCTTTAACTTTGGGAAGGAAAACGGCCCACTTTTAAAATTTTTGTGGGGTGCTATATCTACTCCGGCCTTTAGATGTTAAACTGCAGCAAGTGTTTATCTGTTTTTTTTTCTTGTATTGACGCACCTATAGAAAGATGAATTCACCAATATTTATGGTAATTTGATAACGAGACACATGACATTTCCACAAAAAAGAACCGAGGACACCTAAGAACTTCTTATGAGTTGCGAATGCGAAATCATTAATGTCCATTTGAACGCTGCGGAGCGGTCCTTCGAGTAATGAACTCCTCGCGGGCGAGCGAGTGCGTTCATACGCTTGGCTAACGCCGCCTAGAGGCGCTACTGGAGCCCAGTGGGTAAGATCAGCGCCTCCTAGATAGGAGGAGGCCTGTGCACTTTGCTTTATGACATCATGCTACTGGAGCGAAATTTCCATCCCCAAGCCCCGGCACGACGCAAGCGGTGATGTCAAAATCACCGCGGCTTACTCGGGATCGTCCTCATTAGATTCTATGGCAGTTGGGCAAGGTAACAAAACTTGCGTGGACAGGGAACGCGCAGATAACACAGGCTTGCGAGAGCGAGGGCGACGTGACGTCACGTAGATGCCCTCACGCAACACCTGGCACACCCGCGAAACACCAGATGTTCCCTTTCGCCCATTCTGCTCCGTCGAGGGGCGCACATGACGTGGAATCGCAGCCAATGGAAATTAAGGTGCCATTTCGCTGCTGCAGACGCCGGCGCTTTCGCTCAACGGGCCATTGGATGCTTGAGCATCAAAAATTAAAGAAAAAAACGTTCTTTAGGAAAGTTCCAGTATATGCAGCAGGCATGCAGCTGCTTTTTTCCCCAGTTGTCCCAGTCACGTCTTCTTGTGAATTAAAGTTTTAAAAGCCAAGAATTTGATTGCGAACGTCGCCGGGTTATCGTGACTGTGGGTGCTGCATGGCTGTTCTCTAGCCGAATAGGCCAACCAATCACAGTGGAGGTTGCGCGCGACATTTTAGTTATGTTCCTTGGACATCTACGAGATGGCACTCGCCTCCGTGCATCCTGAGTTGCTAAGGACAAAAACATAGCGGAGCAAATATTCGCAACTAGATCAGCCATGGGTATGCTGCAGCAATAATTTGGAGACCACTCGGTACATCGCAATGGAAGGCGAAGGGATTCACCCAGTGATACCCAGAGGTAACGTACACCTTCAGAAGTGCTTGGATTTAAAGTAGGCGGAAGCATCAACCGTACAGCAGTCGAGACAAGCAACAGACGTTTAGAGTATTGTTGGAAAAAAGCAGGGATGATATTCATACGACCGAATGCGGTACACGCATAGGTAGCGGTACAAGATATAGAAGTTTTGAGGAAGATAAAAAAAGAATAAAGAGATGTATACAAAAATGCTAGAATGAAAAGCATGTATAGCATACATGAGTAACTCAAGGAGGCTAGGTGACCATTGTCACCGCCGGTTTCGAAGGGGATGCCAATAAATGATCGTCATCATCACCTCGGCGCGAAGCCCGCGTCACTCTTCCAAGTGACGCCGAAGGGAACAGACGTACCTATTGTAAGAGGCTTCTGAGCGCAGCAGGAGCAGCGCGCCAAACAGATGAGTTTCTTTTATTTGATTTTTCGCTCAGTTTGTTTTTATATTTTTATAAGTGTTGGGTTAACTGAGCAATCTATATATACATATATATATATATATATATATATATATATATATTATTTCTATGCTTTTAAGTTTCTTGGTCTTTTTAGTTAGATATAAGTAGGTAACGAAAAACTGTATTTATTGTATTTTTTTTCTAAAATGATAGCCGGTACTAGGAGGAACCCACGTGTGCGGTGTTCTGAGTGCGAACGTTCCTACGATTTTGAAGCAAGGCGGCTTGACTCAGTGTGCGAAGCAAACAAGGCAGTTTTTATCAGTAGGATGTGTGCGCTAGGAACGCGACTAGACCGTCTATAGAGCAGAAGGATATGCTACCTAGGCGGGTTGCGAAGCTAGAAAACGAACTAAAGAATGCGCAGAAGCAAAGGACGGTGGTAGAAGATAAGCTAGCCAAGCTAGAAATGAAGCTGCGTGCCACCATTCTTCAAAGCAATGTTCTCTGCAGATGAAGTGCCCACTCATCCGATTCAACCTAAAGGCTTTCCATTGGGCTTGTTCTAAAGGCGCCTGTGGACAGGCGAATGCCTAAGTGGTGGACAGGGTCCAGCATCTTCAGAGCAGTTGGAGTAGCCGACTGGTAAACTATGGCTACATAGTCTAGTCGTGTGCGTATGAGGCTTTTATACAAGTGCATAAGACATTTTATATCACTACGCCAGGTTGTGCGTGACAGCAACTTTAAGATATTCATTCTTTTCATACATACATTTGTTTTTAAGATACTTTACATGTGCTGTACAAAGGGTAACTTCGCGTCTAAAATTATGCCTAAAAATTTATGTTTCCTATTTACAGGAAGGGTAACTTCGCGTCTAAAATTATGCCTAAAAATTTATGTTTCCTATTTACAGGTAGACGCTCACCATGCAACACAATTTCAGGATCAGGGTGGAGGCCCATTTTTCCGAAGAAAACGACACAGTTGCTTTTTTGTGGGTTCAGAGTGAAGCCGTTCTCATCAGCCCATTTGGAGACCTTGTTGAGACCAAGATGGACCTGTCGCTCACAGATTGCGAGAGAACTTTATTGAAATCATATCTGCACATTGTCAACATATGTTGAATAAAAGATGTAACGCGGTATGTATAGACGAAGAGAATTCATTTTTACTGTAAAGAGCGGGCAGCTGATTACCCCGCCCTGCGGCACTTCAGTTTTCCTATTCAAATTTCCGTGACAAAACATTGCCCACTCGAACACGGAATGCACGATTAGACAGATGACTTTCAAAAACAATGAACATATTAATGCGTATACATAGTGTGAGAGGTATCTCAATATCCCAAACCACCACGTAGTATCATAGGCTTTCTCCATTTCAAGGAATACAGATAAGAACAACTGCTTATGAACAAAAGCTTCACGGATACGTGCCTCGATGCGTATGAGATGTCACTGGTGGATCGACCCTCCCGAAACCCGCACTGGTATGGGTCGAGCAGTTTGTTTGATTCGAGGAAATGCAGTAAGCGACAGTGTATTTTTTGAAATACTTTGCAGAGGCAACTTGTTAATGCTATAGGTCTGTAACTTGATACAGCGGAAGGATCCTTTCCGTGCTTCAGAATTGGAATTATAATAGCCTCCTACCAAACACAGGGGATCTCGCAGAAAGAACGATTGCTTGATCTTCCAGGCTTTCTCCGTGGCTATTTACTAAAGGCAGGGAATACGTTTGTTGCCCGTTAACTTTCTTCACTCTATTCCAGACTTTCCTCTCATCTGTGTACGAGTTGACGCTTGATATAAACTTTGCCCAACTCTCTCGTCTTGCTTGCCGGCGCGTTTTCCTTGCCTGGGATTTAATATGCTTAAGGTTTTCCAGCTTTTCTGCTGTTGGAGAATCGCGAAGCAGCGCCCACGCTTTGTTCTGGTTCCTCAGTGCTTGCCTACATGCATCGTTTCACCAGAGAACATGCCGCTTGGAACCTATGCCGCTCGCTTGAGTAATACATTTACAGGCGGCATCAATTATAAAAGCTGTAAAATATGTAACACCATCATCGATGGTTAGACCAGACATCTCAGTCCATGTCATGTGAGTAAGAGTTCGGTACCGTTCCCAATCGGCTGAGTCCACCTTCCACCGAAAGACCTGCGGGGGAAGTTGATCTTGTTTCGGCGTACTCGGGATTATTGGGAAGTGGTCACTCCCATACGGGTTATTAAGCACATTCCATTTAAAATACTGTAAAAGCGTCAGCGATAAAATGCTAAGATTTATGGCAGAGTATGACTTGTTAGCCAGGTTAAAATACGTGGGCTCCTTCGTATTCAAGAGACATGCTCCAGAGGAGAAAACAGCTGTTCAATAACGCAACCTCACGCATCACAGCGTGAATCGCCCTAAAAAACTACCGTGTGCATTAAAATCACCAAGAATCAGATAGGGCTCTGGGAGCTCATCTATTAATGATTCTAAGTCGCGTCTGTGAAGCTCATAATGTAGTGGTATATACAAGGAGCAGATGGTAATGAGTTTATTTAAAAGTACGGCTCGAACGGCCACTGCCTCAGGGGCCATTTGGAGCTTCAAATGCTGACACTCTATACTTCTATCAGAAATGATGGCTACACCGCCAGATGATGCGACAGCATCCTCGCGGTCTTTTCGGAAAGTCACGTATTGTCGGAGGACGTTAGTGTGCTTCGAAATTAAATGTGTTTTTTGCACACACAGCAAGCTTTAGGATTAAACTTACAGAATTTCTTGGACGTCATCTAGGTTTCTTAGTAGTCCTCTAATATTCCACTGTATGATGCTGTCCATGTTGAAATAAAAAAAAATTGTGCTGTGTGTCTCAAAAGGGAGGAGAGTGACTTACGTTACAGGGCCTTTATTAGGCCTTGTAATTGCTGTTTTGTCTTTTTTGGACCTGTCAAGAGAACCTCGCTGCTCCTTCGACGCTACCTGCGCCGTTTGGCTTGTACTGGTGTCCATAGCCTCTTGCAAAGCACTGGACACCCGCTCCAGAGAGTGATGTGTGCGTCGCGTAGACTTCATCTCGAGCAACGAAGTCTCCGCCACCACCGGGCCGGAGGTCGACAGGACCCCTGTGGCTTCTGCGGTGCCCTGGCTGCTGCCGGATTTTGTAGAGGTCACTGGTGTGGACACTTTGAGAGGTGGTAGGGCAGCGTTGGCTGCCCCCACCGTAGGGGCGGATGGCGTTAGCCTCAGCGTGCTAGGTGTGGTCCGGGCTGCCGCCGGAGGCCGTTGTGGTGCCGCCCCCTGTTGCACCACTTCGGTGAAAGATGTTTTCAGTGAGAATAACGAGGAGATCCGTTGTCGTTCTTCACGGAATGTTATATTCTCCTTAACTTTTGCAGTAATTATTTCCTTTCTTTCTTCCAGGCTGGACAAGTTATGAAGTATGCAGGGTGACTGCCGTCGCAGTTCGCACAATGCACCTCATCCTTATTGGAGTCGTCAGCAGAGTGACCGGTTGTGCCACACTTTGCGCACATAAGCTGCCCTCGGCAGCTCTGGGTTGCGTGACGAAATCTCTGACATTTGAAGCAACGTCACGGGTTCGGAATGTAAGGTCGAACATGAAGTTTTACATACCCGGTTTCAAGAGTCTCGGGCACGGAGTAAGATAAACAGGAGCGCCGACTCCGCCGCCGCGCAATGCATTCGCTCGGGACAAACCGTGTAACGCGGACGCCGGGGGTCTAGCTAATGCCTTTGCTCTCTCCCTCGGTTCCTCTTCACGCTTTCGCGAGTGCTTTCGCCTTCCCTTCTACTTATGTCATTGCGTAGCGCCATCTGTCGAGGCGCGTGGAAACCACTCAACAGCTTGCTTCCATGTGCGCATGCGCTGAGTGGCGGAGACCGGCGGCGCGGAACGGGCAGCGCGGCACCCGTAGAGCGTGTCGTCTGCTAGAAACGCGGGCCCTCGGCCGTCTCGATTTGACAGCAATCAAACAAAAAATATATGTGCACAAATAATAAAAGAGCAAGTAAGCACACGGTACCGCTTTCATGCACGTACGCGAAACATTTTTACATGTCTTTAGAGGAAACAGACGATAAATGATGCTGTACAAAACGACACAACAGAAGTACTTGTTTTTCACTCCTCTACGTCTGCGCGGAAGCGAAGGTGCGAAATTTTCGTCTTCCTCGCTTTGTTTACCATGTCTGCAGTATGTTTATTCATGCCTGACGGAACAAGGTATCTTGATACTTGTGCGTGAAGAGACTGAAGAACAGGACAGTGTTTTGTTCCCGGCTGTAAATCTGGGTATGGCAAAGGACGCGAGAAGTTTTCGCTCTTCGCGGCGCCATCTGACCTTCAGCTACTGCACCAGTGGAGACAAGAAATTCCTGAAAGTAAGCGAGGGCTTAAAGCAATAGACAAATTATGTGCCCGACACTTCGAGAAGCACCTTATTTTTTATAGTTACTTCAGCGAGCACAAAGGCGATGTCCTACTAGATGTAAAGAAAGTGCCTCGACTTCGAAGCGGAGCCGTTCCTTCAATTTTTTAGGAAAGCCTGGCGCAGCTCAATGATGCTCAATGCCAGGAGGAACCAGAAGACGCCGATGCGGAAGGACGGGAGGAGCTCAATTTGTCTACAACTACACACAGTGCATGTGCCTTTCCTTGTCCAGAGACATGCCGTAATGTAAATTCTCAGCCTTGTCTTCGAGAAGATTCTCCCAGTTATGCAGACACATAATCTAAGCTTCCCTTGTGAAATACATAAGCAGGAAACACTGACAGGAATTCCGCATTATTATGTTTTAATGAGAATGCGGCAATTTCGTTCGCAAGAGAACCGGGCGACACGAAAAGCACCGCGAGAAACAAGAAGCAAGCGAAGCATCTGAGCACTTGATGCGTGCTCAGATAAAAAGAGTGATAAAAGTCAACTTTGCATTAAAGGCTTCTTTTCGCTGTCGTCTGTCATTGCTTGAGACCACCCGAACTGCCGTTATATCTCCTTACCATTTGCCTAGTTTTTTCTTTCGGTCTTAGTTTCCGTAATTCGTTTATTTTCTGTTCCTGTGCCTTGTATAGTTCCATGTTGCCCACCTGACAAATGCCCTGCATTTGGCCTGTATAAAATAAATGAAATAAAATGATACATGACTTGTTCCTCCTGCTAACGTCACTCCGTGAACCACAAGAGCTATACCAGCTATGTGCGCTATAGGTGTCAGGGCATAAGCGGAGCAGACGACAGAACGGGCAGGCAAGAAGTTGCCGTTGCTATAGCAACTGTAGCAACGACAAAAATACCGACAGACCCGAGCTTTTCTTTTTTTGGCTTGACCTGCCCGCGCCTCTGCTGCTTCGGTTGGTTGGGCCCGCCTCTCTGCTCCACAGTTTTTCCTAGGGAACCTACATACAAGCCCTTGCATGTAGGCTCCCTAGTTTTTCCTAATCCGTAGCGCCATCTGGCGAACACGCTGTGAAGCAGGAGCCGGCGTTGCAGAATGGGTCCCTTCCAGATGAGCAGAGTCGGCGTTCCTGTCGTATCTTACTCCGTGGTCTCGGGTAAAGTAGTTGAATTGAAAGTGAGTATTAAATGCTTTGTTGGGATTTCGTTGTAATTCCGTTTGATTGTGATGCGCTGCACATAGATTACGCCTTGGTCCTTCCATCCATCCAGGAGTTCTTCTTCATTCAATGTCATTTAGTCTTCATCTGATTCTACGCCTTTGACTGTGTTCATAGTTCGATGTGCGCTCACAGAAACAGGGATGTTACCAAAGGCTACGAGGTGTGCGAGTATGTTGTATTGTTCCTTGTCTTTTAGTTCGAGGAGCAAATCCCCACTTGCCATCTTTGTTACCTTATAACCAGTTCCAATAGTCTCTTTTGGGCACTTGGTCACAAGAAATGGTGAAATTGCTCTAGCTTTTGTAGACGATTGCTCACAGTGAAGGACGTGGAATTTCGGGAACGTTTCTTTATTTTTGGGCCAGAATAGCGAGGTTGCGTCGGTGCGTACCCTTTTCGAGGCACGATCGGTTGAAAAAGGGTTCGAGGGATCCCATGGAAACAAGTGATTTGTTCGGTAACGGCATCTGCCGCCCACCACGGATCCCAACAAGGGGACGTGGCAGAACATGTAAAGAAGTCTGCACAGCGTCAGCAGTGTGCCGTTACTATAACCCAATATGGTATACCCAAGGTAGGACAGCCACACCAGGTTAACCCTTGCCGCCAGGAAAAGTCGAAGTGAATGGAAAAGATGAGAGGACAGGAAAGATTAAAGTAGAAGAGAAAGACGAAGATGATGATAGAGAGAGATAGGAAAAGACGAATACCGGTTTCCCCGGGTGGGCCAGTCCGGGGGTGCCGTCTACGTGAAGCAGAGGTCAAAGAGGTGTGTTGCCTTCGCCGGGGTGCCTTAAATGTCCAAACCCTCAGCATCGGCTCAACCCCCAGGACCCTCTTTTTCCCGGACACGGCTAAGCCACGTACGGCTAAGCCACGTACGTACGTGCAGGAGTGTACAACCCCCATGCGCTGGGGTACGTGGTTTCGCAGCACATCAAACGCCTGCTGACGCAGACGCCCCTGCTGGAAAAAAAGGTGATTAGGATAGACGAGCTCGTAGACGTAGACTTACAGCCCGAATCGCTTTTTGTGCCAGTGAGGGTATAGCCACGGTCCGAGTATCTCAAAGAACGGCCTCAGAGAACGGTCTCGAGTCCTCTCTCTCAGGACAACGCCTCCCTCTCAGGACAACTTTAAACCGACTGGACAGTCTGTTTAAAGTTGTCTCTCAGGACAACGCCTCCCTCTCAGGACAACTTCAAACCGACTGGACAGTCTGTTTAAAGTTGTCCTGAGAGAGAGAGGCGTTGTACGTCGTATCGAGGACAGGTACACAGTAGGTGTTCGATGGTTTCCGCGCACTTACAGGAGTCGCACATCGAGCTCTTGGCCATTCCCATACGATAGGAGCAAGCGTACGTGAACGCCACTCTCAGCCACAAGAGGCACGGCAAGGTTGTTTCGCCGCGGGAAAGGCTACATGGCAGTTGTAGCCGTAGCAAGGGGTCAAGTTTATGCAATTGGCAATGGAAGGCATATGAACTCCAGAAAGCTTGTGACTTTTTGCGTGCAAGCAGACGAAGTTCCCTGACAGTGTCCGTACTCGCCAAAGGCATTGCATGCGTCTGGGTGTCTTCGTTGGCAGACCGGGCAGCCCTGTCAGCAAAGTCAATGCCGACGATGCCACAGATAGCAGGTGACTTCGCCCGGCAGATTCACCTTCGGTGCTCTTCACTGTCGGACATGCGGACCCACTTGGTCCCGCGCCCCTCTGAGGAAGGCGACCCCCCTTTGTGAAGAGACCCTAGCTAGGAAGAGCTTGTGTGGCTGAGCAGACTTCCCGGGATCTTTCGCCGGTAATCTGTGACTGCCACCCTAGTGCCGTGACCCCTGTATTGTACGCGCATTTTGTACATAACAGGGAATTAACCCCCATTCGTTTGTACCACGTCTGGAGTCATCTCTACGCCTTGCCGGTGAGTCGGTGAACCCGTCTCGCCGTACCTTTGTGTGCTCTGCAGAGTGAGGAGAAGCTACGTGTCTGCATAGACCTTAGCTAGTCGGTACCGGGCAAGTTAGCCCGAACCCCCTACAATTAATGCATACCAACTGGCTCAAACATAATCGCCATTAGGATATATATCGTTTAACAATGCTCCTACCTAGGCTAATTGAAGTTTCGGCTTTTAAATTATTATATATTATTCGTATACGTTATTTAAATGAATTTTATAGGTTGCAAAGGACTACTTATGTTCAAATTCATATTTTCATTTCGATTGTCCTATAGTTGAAAGCTCGTGTTCCTTAACGCGATTATAGTGTTACGTCTTCTCATTTCAGGCTTATAAAATGCGTTTATAGATAGAAGGCTACACTGAAGCCGTGAGCTATGTGATGTCATTCTCTTACTTACTATGTAACAGTGTCAGTGCCAAAAAAAGTGTCATATCAGGTGCTAAAGCAGAGGGCGTGAGATCATCTTAGATATTTCTGCCTGATTACTTTCCCTTTCTCCTTTTCCTTTGCTATGAGGTGTAACGACCGCTTCATGAAACATTTTGTGATGTTTTTGTGCTTGAGTTCCTCACAGTAGGAAATCATCACTAGTTTTGCTCAAGCTATTGTGCTTCGTCAGCATTCGCTCAGGCATCTAGTAGTCTGCATATATGTGCTCTGTCGAAATTTTCAAACAATGTTTTATCTAATATACCGGCGGTGGGCATCTCTTTCTTTGTATACGCATCTCGAGCATTTCAATTACCGATATAGCTTATAAGAAATAGCGCGCTGTACGACCATGAACATCACATTCTCGTATGAGTCAGTCTTGTAGCTGCACCTTTTCAGCAAATCCATGCGCCGCGCTTTGACTGCAGTATGATGTTGAAAATTTAGGCAGCTAGATTATAGTATCGATAAATCATAAGTCACTTGCAAGGATTTCCAAGAGATAAACACAGTTCTGCTAAGCCTGTCCGTGTGGTGTCCATTTAGATACCTGAACTGTTGCTCAACGTATAGACCTAGCATCACATCCGCCATGGGCCATTGAGGTTTTAGATAACTGGCGCCATTTCTTGTAGTGTAACCCGAAGGCTCTAGAACGCGGATGGGAGAGCTTATCGTAGGTTGATAAAATTACAAATATAGAGCTTCGTTAAAAATAAATCAGGTCACTGAGCAAGGTGAAAATAAAAATAAAATGAAGTTTCGAAATCCACACGGATCACTTCTTCACAATGGAATGTCGGCTTAACAGAAGATTCTTAAGTAGCGTTGAGCGCATGACGCAAAATTCGGAAGCAAGCGTGGTTTAAAGTGTCATATGATCTATCGATTGTGTTATTTGTCATTTGAATTATTAGTGATTCAAGATTGGGCATCGTTGTCAAGTTCTGCCCTGTGGCCACGATACGTGCGTTGTCCCAGCTTATCTCGTGGCCCGTCTTCTCTGCCTGCTCTGCGAGGGCAGTTGTTACTGTGTGGCCTTTGCCGACATCATTGTTTTGCTGCTTGAGACGCCTGCAGTAATTTCCGCTTTCACCAATATACACAGATTCGCAATCGGCTCACGGAATCTTGTACACCACGCCCGGAAAACGTGCTCGAGAGAGAGGATCCTAGAAATGATGGCTCAATGTGTACGAGGGGCAAAGTCCATGCTGGAGCCTATTTTCTCAAATTAATTTTAGTTTTTTTGTCTGCAAACATATACTAGCTACATTCATGTGAGTACGTAGAATTGGAATGTCTCTACAGAAGATCGTCATGTGCTGTAAACGCACAATATACTTAGGACATTTGCGGGCTATATAAATATGTCATTGCGTCAGCCAGTTTCAAAACTGGCTCACCAACGCAGCCAGTTTCAAAGCAGTTTCGCCAGCTGGTACCGGCGCTTGCTTTCTTCAGTGCATTTCGCCGTCGTGATACGGCGTGAAGCAAGACGTAGCATGACCCACCCACAGAATGCCAGCCGCAATCGCCCGTGTACTTAGATTGATGTGCACGTTAGAGAACACTGAGTGGCCAAAATTATTTCGGAGATACCGTGCAAAGGCGTTCCTCATTATCATGTTTTTTTGCCCGTACACCCTCAATTTTGTATTCGGATGGCGATTTTAGGGAAACTCCACGCGGTGACATCGTCATTTCCTCTCAGTTGCGCTGAACGCTAGAGCCGCATCCGAACAAGGTGACAGCGTAAACGCTTAGTTTAAGCAGCATGCACGCGTTACAAAGACAGAAGGTCGAGCGCACGCTGACGTTGAAGGTTCATTCACACTAGGCTGACCTGACACGACACCGATTTTGGTCTGCCGACTGTAGGCGACAGCAGTTTACCGGACAGAAAATGCGATGGCTTAAACGCTATGGTTTCAAGGAAGGAAAACGCTGTCGCGAACAGTCGGCAGACCAAAATCGGTCTCGTGAAGGCATAGTGTGAATGAGCCTTAAGTGAACCGACTAAACTTGGCACTCGGCATAGGACAAGCTCGCTTATTGCGACGTCCCCGGCGCAGCCGGCGGTGAAAGCGAAAGCTATATGCTCGCATTGCGCACAATGCTTCGCGTTTGCCTGCGAGGCTTCCCACGTTTCCCTTCCCAACTCCGTCCGTCGTGCCGCGGAGGCGCGAAATGTGGACGCACACTTTTAGGAGCAATACAAGAAGCACTGGGCAGCGCCCGTTCCTGCGACGGCTCGGGACTGATGCTACAGGCGCGTGCGTAAAGCTCGTATGTGTGCGTGCGCGCGCGCGTGTGTGCGAAGGAATGGGGAAGTTGAGCGTATACGTGCGAGCTGCCGATAACGCGGTGGTCGCGCAGTTCCGTGATGGGTCCTTCTTTTGTCTCGATACAGTCGTTCGGAGTGCGGAGCGCGCCGCTTGGATAAACATTTTAGGGCGCAGCTCTCAGGCGCCCGTTTCAGCGGCGTTCCTGCGCAGCGGGGGTTGAAAGACGGCGATAGCGAATAGAGCGCGAGGAGGAAAGAGGAGGAGAGGGTTGCAGAGAAACCATAAGACGGAAAACGGAGGTGGAGGGCATGGGGAAAGTGTGAAAAGAAAAGCGTAGTACGGCGCGAGACGGGCTCTGCGTCGACGATAGCTGCGAGATGGTGCCAGAGTAGCGCGCGTCGTCTGTTCATCGATTACGCCACTCATACCACCCATGAAAACAAAGCACTGCATGAGTGGAGGTCCCTTCTATTGGGTTGTATGGTATGGTATGGAGAACTTTATTGAGTCCTGAAGGTCAACCCTGGGTTGACGCGGGTCGCTCCCACGTTGGGACTGTCACGCCGAGCCCTTCAACCACATCGCGGGCCTTCTGGACTGCCCGTAATTGGTCAGAGAGTGATTCACTTCGTAGCATTTGCCGCCACCATTCTTGTTCCTTGTCACAGTCTGCGAAGACCGCGGGGCACTGCCAAAGCATATGGTCAAGAGTAATGATGCCATTGCACTTATTACAATTGGTTTGAATTTCCCTCTCCGGATAGATCCTGTTAATAAAATATGGACTTGGGTATGTCCTTGTCTGTAGCAAACGTAACGGGAACGCTTGGGCTCTGCAAAGCTTACCGTGTGGCAATGGGTATTCCCGTCTGGGGGCTTAAATAATAATGTTTCGTGATTTCGTTATATGTTAATAATCGATCCCTGTGTTCCCCATGTGAAGTGTAAGCTGCTCGGTCTTGAAGAGCACGGCTAGAAAGTCCTCGTGCTGCTTCATTTGGTTGCGCGAATAATGTTTTTGTTAGGTTGATGCTTTTCAGAGCGCAGCTCTTAGGCGCCGTTCCTACGGCGAGCGTCGGCGGCGTAGCCTAGCGAACGAGCACAGCGAAAGATGAAAGCGAACGCGGATCGCAGCGGGGTGTAAAAGACGCTAGGAGGGATGTACCAGAACCATAAGGCGGAAAGCGGAGGTGGGTATGGAGAATGCGTGAGAAGAAAAGCGGAGTGCGGCGAAGATGGCCACGAGATGGCACCAGAGTAGCGCGCGTCGTCTGGTAGGTTTGTCGGCGGCGGCTGCTGTGAATTGCGCCCACGCGTCACCCATGCGCTGCCTCTTGCGATCTCCAGATTAGCGAGGCAGTCGCACCACAACTTCGCTCCGTTTGCAACGTGTCGCAGGACACAGATTGTCCGCGCCAGCCAATATATCGCGAAATGAAAACACGTATAGAGCTGCACTCAAATTTAGCATTAGGGAGTATCTTAGAGGTCGGTGAATTTTTGGACGTTGCCGCAATCGCAATAATTAGAGCGATGTGTTTTTTTAAATTCACCATATAGTGAGAAAATAATCAGAGCAATAATTTATTGCTTAACTCCTACTCGGACTCAGAATTCCAGAAACACTCACCAAAATTCTACTCAGCCAGCCTCACACTCGCGGGTCATTCTATGTTTCAGTGTGTCTGAGTGAGTCGGCTCACGAGTGACTTTGTGACCTATGCAATACCCACTCTCGATTCCCCTTTGAGCTCAGTGCTTTCGTTCGCAATGTGCCGGTGACAATAAACCCAAATGAGAATAGTGCACCCACTCAAGAATTTCTATCTCGAGATGGCATCGAAACAGCTCGCTTGGGTGACCAGTTTCCCTATGACAGTTTTTCCAATGGCAATAGGGATAGTAACGAGTGGGCTCGTTCGCGCACCAACTTGCCTGATAACACAAACTACATCAGAACTGAGATCCGGGCGAGTCAATGTATCTGCTTTCATCTTAACACAGCGCGAAAAGGACGTAGATGAAAAAATGTGGTTGATCCCTCTTATATAGGAATCGGTATAGAACACGAAAGTGAAACGTGTCTTCACAGAAGTAGTGTAATGTTTATTGCACATTGATATATAATGTTTATTGGTGTTTTGTGGCTAAAGCGCCCTTAGGCGTTGATGCACCCACGCTGACGCCTGGTGGCACGTCTCCTCCATCACGACTACCAACGTCGATGACCATGAGCAACCGTCGTGCATATGGAAGCTGCACTACGCTGCACACGCTAGCACAACGCGAAAGACGAAGCACGTAACTGACACACTAATACAACGCGCAAGACAAAGCACGTAACTGAATCGTCACCGAGTCAAATCAGCGCGTACAGCGCGTCGTAATTGCAGCCTCCGCGATCAACTTCAGAAACATTTTCAGAGCTAATTGCGGAGGCCACGCTCTGCTGTGCTGAGTACGGTGAACGCCACCTAGGTGGCGTTGGTAGTGCTTCTTGATGCCAGCGTCCCTTCGAATGCTGGCATCGAGGCGTCGTAGTGCTGAGACCACCGAAGCGTTCACTGTCGGTGCGCGTTAGTGTCATAATGCAGTACTTCTCTTTTCTGCTCGTAGGCGGCGGCACCGCCCCAAGCAAGAGCGCGGGTACACGGAGGAGTGTTAGATATATAAGGCGCGTCTGTGTAGCTCTCTGCAAATGCGTTTGTGGCGCAATGGGTTAAACGCTCGGCGATCTATCGTCGCGGACCGAGAGGTCGTGGGTTCGATTTCCAAATTTTGCATGTTTGTGGAACTTTTTCTTCTGGTTTCTTTCTTTGTATTATGTTCCATGACGTATTTCCGTGACGGAAATACGTCAGTGAAGTCTTGGTGGACCCCGGCATAAAACACTTTCGTGTTAAAAAAAAAAAAAACACGGGCGCTCACTCACAACCAGCTACGTGGATGCCACGTGTACGGTCGCTTCGTGTATGCTACATTCGTTTCAGTGCACACGTGAGAGGGCATCAGTTCTCCTTTCTTTGTGGCTTTCCACTTGTTCTATTTCGTTCGAAATAAACTGTTAGTTGCGAGTCAGCGCCAGTGTTTGTCGTTTCTTTACACATCTACATCCGTCTTGCGCTGTGTGTTGCTAAGATGAGAGCAGATACTATTTGGTTTTGTTCAGCTTCCGGAAAGACGTGCAGAATTCCAAGAATACAAATGACTTGCGTAGACACCGATAACTCAAATCTTAAATACCGGGACACCAGCCACGGGCGGGTGTCAGGAGTCGGAATGCTTTAAAATTTTCATAGTGGCCAGCCTTCATTGCACAGCGACCTACGAAGGCGACACCTGACGGCCCCCAATAGCTTTAGCGTTCGAACTGGCTTTTTATAGCACAGAAAGTAGCCCTCCATGGTTTCATCAGTACCTCATCAATATCTGCGCGGGATCAAACAATAAGGCGGTGTTTCACGGGATCACGGTCACAGAACGTCTCAGTGACCACGAATAAACTAATTTCGATCCAGGTGAACTAAAAAACAGAAATATGTGGTTTTACGTGCCAGAACAACCATAAGATTATGGGGCACGCCACAGTGGGGGACTCCGGAATAATTTCGACAACCAGGCGTTCTTTAACGTGCACCTAAATCTAAGTACATGAGTGTTTTCGCATTTCGCCCCCATCGAAATGCGGCCGCCATGGCCGGGATTCCATCCCGCGACCTCGTGATTATCAGCCCAAAATGCTCGTGCATGTTCGTGCATGACCTCGTGCTTAGCATCCAGATGTCTCTTGAGCCAAGAAGGACGCCAGAACACTCTTACTACGGCCTACATCAGGATGTTTTACGCTTGGAAGAAGCTGACACGAACCAAACAACCGAACCCTAACACAACCAAAAAGGTATATACATACAATAATCAATCATTGATAATACTTACAATATCTAATATCAGAAAACGGAGCAGTTGCAGTGTTTTTCTCCGTAAATTAGGCCCAAAATAAATGCATTGGGAAGATATGGGCGCTAGATATGTGATTTGCCGCGAAATGTATTGGCGTTGAATTGAATTTTTATTGAATTCAATTTTTATTTGCCAGAAGGATACAAAAATTATGAAAATACATGAGAAGCATCTGGATCCATAGCATCAAGCTAGTTTGGATCCATACATAAATAATAACAGAGATTTATGTTTATACAATATCAATTTCAACAGTTGTGTGTTTATGCAGGTAGCAGACATCTTGTATTGTAATTATAATTGAACGTTCCAGTTACTTTCTTAAAAAAACGTCTTTTTATGCATTGAAGCACAAAAGTAACTGTAACGCCAATGCATTTCTCCGCAAAGTTCGGGAATTAATAATGTCACGTGCACTTGTTTATCATTCTCGGGTGACCGCGTTTCACCGTCTATCAAATGTTATCGCTCAGCGCAGTACGCGCCTGCAGGTATCGGACGCTTCTCGAATCTTATCGGTGGTTTTATCCGCTGTCCGTTGTCGCCGAACCTCGTGTAAACTGATTGCATGTATGCGCGACGCGAAATGTGTAGTACTTTCTGGAAGATACGCGTGCACCAGTGATTACTCTCGAACCTTCGACGACTGATGCACAAAAGCCGACGCGCTTGACCCGGTGATCAGATTTTGACCATCGACGACCCGTGTTCGCCGCTATCGCTGTGCTTCGAGTGTAACTTGTTTGTGTGGGCACAAGTTCGCCCAATAAGAAGTTAGTTTCGTCCTTCACTGTTTTTCTGCTGTATTATTGACCGCCACTTACTACGTGACAATATCGCGAAACTGGGCCGGTATTTCGTAGCGATGCCTTTGAGATGCTAATGCCTTTTCGCGCTTGGTCAGTGGTCAGAGAGACAGTCCGCTCACGTTATCAAGGGGATCAGCCGGCCGTGAGCGGTGGATGATAAGACTAGTATAGAATAAAGCATAACGCATCGCTACAAAATACCGGCCCTGGGCCGGTATTTTGTAGCGATGCATTTAAAGTAATAATGCCTTTTCGCGCTTATCGCGCTTTGTCAGTGGTCAGAGCGACGGTCCGCTCGCGTTATCAACGGGATCAGCCGGCCGTGAGCGGTGGATGATAAGACTATTCCAAATAAGTGTTATCCTGAGAGTTTGTTCCAAGTGGATCCACCTCGCGAACTCCACGGCTAGAATTTGTAAATGGCAATGTGCGCCATAAGGTAATTAGTTAAAAACTGAATTAGTTATTTTGTTAATTATTCGATTATGTATTTCAATTTTGTGCAAGTAATGTCCGCCTGTACGAGTAGACCAGCTTATACACAAGAATTGTGCTATCTACCACAAGCAAACTTCAAACATTTTTGAAAGTGTTCGCTGAATCACCCTGTATATACCGTAAGCTGATTCAAAAACGTAAATGTCAATAAGTGAAGGGAATTACAGGGTCGATGGTTTAAGAGAATGACAGTATTGGAAGCGCCTTGATAGCATCAGGGCAGTTTTCTGTCTTTGGAACCGGGGCCAAATTTACAAAGTGTTTTCGTCTTAAGGACTGGTGCGTGCTTTCTCCAACATAACAAAAAAAAGTTTAAAAAGTTAAAAGTTTACAATCATTTCATTCTACCGGTGCTAACATATGGGCCAGAAACTTAACAAAGGAGCTAGAGAAGAAGAAGGTTAACAAAGAAGCTCGAGCACAAGTTAAGACCCACGCAAATACTGATGGAACGAAAAATTTTAGGCGTAACGTTAAGAGACAGGAAGAGAGCGGTGTGGTTCAAGAGCAAACGGCGATAGCCGATATTCTAGTTGACATTAAGATGAAAATGACTCTGTGCACGCCATGCACTGTGTAGGGTAGATAACCGGCGGACCACTTTAGTTTCAGAATGGGTTCCGAGGGAAGGAAAGAGCAGTCGAGAACGGCAGAAAATTAGGTGGGGTGATGAAATTATGAAATTTGCAGGCGCAAGATGGATTCCACTAGCGCAAGGGCAATGTGAGATCGCTGGGAGAAACCCTCGTCCTGCAGTAGACATAAAAGCAGGCTGCTGCTGCTGCTGCTGATGATGATGATGATGATTCGACGCCTACCTTTATTACTGCATCCTAGTGGCGGGTAATACGACATGCAGAGCCACACAAAAATAATACTTCTGGAAAAAAGTTTAAACGTACACAGCTTAATGTTTCGAACGACTGTCATCCATCTGACCTATTCAGACAGGCAGGTGTACTACCCATACTATTACAAATTGACTGTGGTTTTCAAAACGAAATTAATAGGAAATTGCAGATGCCTGAGCAACCTTGCCGGGTTTCAACACAGCGACACGTCAAAGGCCACTCGACATCAATAATTTTGTCAGGTAGTAAATGAAAAGACGAATTACTGCACAAATTTTAAATACACGGCCTATATTTTTGAGTGCACACATTACAACTAATAAGGCAAATCAGTTCTGCGGAATTTCGTAAGGTGAAGGAAGGTTCATGAAGGGAAAAATTGACGTCCACCTCTATGCAGCACGAAGCTACAAAGGAGACCCACACGGGTTTCTCAGAAACGAAGCTTCGTAGTTGAAGCAAAATTCGCGCGGGTCCAGGATTCGAACGCGGGACCGACGCCTTTCCGGGGCGGTCGCGCTCTGCAATATGAGCTAACCAGGTGCCTAGCAGATCGCAGCGCGAGGGCGAATGAATCGACAACTCGAAGCACAAGGACAATGGATATGGAAAATCAGTTCTGCGGAATTCCACAAAGCTGATGAAGGTGCACGAACCACAGAATTCCGTGGTGAATTCCACGGAAACCACGGAAATCCGCAAGGTGCCGGAACATTCCCCCAAAGTGCTGTAAAATAGTGCTTTTGCAACGTCAGGAGTTTGCCAGCACTTGGCCTATGCCGTTATGAAAGCGAGGCGGTTGCCAAGCGTCAGAGGCCGCTAGCCTCGACACAGCACTGACAAGCTCTCGAGGGAACATAAATGTTCTCGTAAGGACCAATTATATTGTGATGTTCAAATGGCAGCGAAGAACCATCGGGTGCTGGACAGTGAGTCTAAAAGTTTTCGGGCGAAGGTGTGCCCGGATTGAAGTAACGTTCGGAGGACAACGATTGCGACGAGCACAGTCATCGGTCATCGAAATGCCTAAAGCGCGCCAGCGGTTTGTACATGACTTATCATACATTCCAGTGTAATCGCAGTTGTTCGCGTACGTTCCAGAATGAACACCACTATTCATACCGCGCGCGCAATCTGATAAGAGAGTATTCATTTGGCAGAAAATCAGCGATAACACTCAGGTATGTTTCGATATATGCATGTACCCCTTGCGCCAAGCGAGAGCATTGTAACAATGATTATTTGGTGAAAACACGTCCCCGCCAAACTATGTATTCGGGTCAATACGTGGTCACATAAAACCGTACACCACGAAGAGAATAATTTGTGCACAGGGGTATCTGGTGCTTTCGTTGTTCAAAAAACAAGTTTTGCTGTAGGTTTAACACGTATTTAGCTATTTTTCTCTGTTTAGGAGAGATAATTACAGGACAATTTTACTTTTGTCGCAATTGTTCGGAAATACGAAGGCCGAACCACCATTTTCCGAGAAAAAAAAATGAGGAGGCCGAATGGCAGGATCCAACATTTGGAAGAGCCACAGCTTGGCTGCAATAATTTATCAGTAACAAACGCAAGATTGTTGACCTTAGTTTAGGTACGCGCGAATGAGTGACTATAGCAATTCACTCAAAGGGTGATTATTTGCTTATGTTTCAACAGAGTGAGCACTCCGCTCTTTCTGCTCGCGTGGTGCGTTCTTTTTGCGCTTGTGACAAGCGAAATAAGCAAGTATACGCCTGCTCGAAAAAAAAAAAAAGGCTCATGAGCATCCCGTTTATCCTTCCACGCATGGAGATATAGTTTAATAAGAAAGGCGGCCAGCAGTAAAAGGTAGATGAGCTCCATTTGTTCAGCGTCATAGGCGTCCTCTTACGCATCACACGCACGAAAAGCCACAAACCGCAAGTGTGGGGACGAGGAAGACAGCTTACTGCACATACATGTCACTTGAAATGGGAATTTGGAAAAGGAAAAGGGGCCCACCGATCCCTTTGCAGACGTATCGCTTACACGGTGATGATGATAATAGTGATCATGAGGACCTTTGTCCTCCCTTGGTGAACGGGTGGCGAGGAAAAGTCATTTAGCTTGCTTGAGCTGATCATTTATTATATACAAGCTTAGCAGTCTAGCATCAGCTTGTTCTTGCCTCGCTTTATTCAAATAACTATTTTTACATTATACTGTTACCTTTGCCTGCAATGGCGCTTATCTTGCCAATATCTTCCCACCTTTTTTTTTTTTCCCACCACTACTCTAAACGTCTCGTACTCATCTTGACTGCTTCAAAAGTTAATCTTCCAGCCACATTGAATACCATCTCTTTAGGAAGGTAGACTTTCTCGACGGGTGTTGTTTGGCCAGAGATTTGGCCAGAGACAAGTCGGACAATGCATTTCGTAAGACACATTGAAAATTAATATCTCGAAACTGCTGTAGTCATAAGCATTAATTCCAAGTGAATACGTCTTGCGAAATCACCGGCTAAATTTAGTAGGTTGAAATATGTGCCGTACTGTAAAAAAAAAAAAAAAACTAAGAATTGATTAGTGTGACTATGTTGATGTCTTCACTAAGCATATCAACTTTTCGTAGAATTAATTGCCCGCCTCATCAAATAATTTAGCTCAAGCGTTATAAATGTGCCATCTTCCACAGGCAATAGTTAAAAATTAGGTGGAGCTAAAATAATACCTCAAATTACTGCAAAGCCGCCTGGGCTACCTAAATGATGTAATGGTATAAAAGTACTTGCTGTGGAGTCGGATGTACTGTGCAAGAAAAAAGTGCTGTCTGCAAAATATACTGTGACACACCCTTCGATATGCACAAGACGTTTGGCATATATCGTTTGAGGCTACAAAAGTATCTGTAAACATGATCAGCTTGCCTGGCAAGTGCTTTTGTCTAACTCATTGTGGGACCACACAATGCTTGTTATGTGCCTAGAGTACTAATAATAATATGAATGTGTAATAGAAATGATGGGGTGCAGAAATTACGTATATTTTTATCAAATAATTGATGGAATACAAGAGCAGTTGCCGGGTTAGGTAACGCAGAACATCTGTCCCATCGCCTGGAGATTTCAATAGGTACAGACCATAGCACGTGTTGGCTGCATAAAATACGTGGTGGAAAAGCTACTTTTGCCTTGTGACGCCAACCACTTTAAGATTACTCAGAAAAAACTCTTGCACGATGCAGGGCATAACCATCTCATTCAATTGGAATCAAATTATACATCTTGTTTCAATGGTTTGCAAAGTTTAGCCAGCGTATATTTTGCATCATATCCATCATGGATATGAAGACATATGCATGCAGAATGGCATACGGCGCATTATTTATGTCAGATTTGTGGAAGCATTTCTACCAACTTGGTTTATACAGTTCGGTCGCTACAGACGACGATAAACACACGTAACGTAAATTTGGTATAGAGTCTGACGTCAGTATAATGAAACAGAATAATGAAAGGAAACAGAAGAAACTAAATAATGGATATAACGAAGTAACGGAGATTCCTCGTGAAATATCTATATAGTTGCATATATTTCAAAATGGCGTTTTAAGAGAGTAAATTGTCCTGCTATTGAACTATAAAAAACTGAATTTGTGATTGGAAATAAAAACGTGAGCACACCTAAGCACTTCTGATGAGTTGTGAATGAGAAATCTTTTCACAGGCAAGCGAGTGCCTTAATACGCTTGGCCAACGCCTCCAAGATAGTTCAAGGCCCGTGCACTCCAAAGGTTCGAAACTCACTACCGCCAAAGTTCTTCCTCTTGAATTCTGCCTTTTTTTAGGCCTTCATTTCTGTATAGCTATTACCGAGGCGAAGTTAGAACGCAGGCAAGAGCTTGCGCGGACAAGGAACCGAGCACATAACACAGGCTTACGAGAGCGATAAGTAGGGTGACGTGACGTCGCGTTGCGGCAATGCATCTCCCCTCACGCCACACCTGGCGCGCCAACAGGTGCTCCTTTTTCGCCCGATGTGCTCCGTCAAGGCGCGGACGTGACGTGGTATTGCAGCCAATGAGAATTTAGGTGCCGTTTATCTTCTACATACGCCGGCTTTTTCGCTCAATGGGCCATATGATGCTTTCGCTTAAAAAATACCCGACCCTTTCGAGCCGAATATATGGCTTTCCGCGGAGTTCGACACACATTCGGTGCAGAAGCTCAAAAGCTCCTACGTCCACCACGCTGAATCAGCACCACCTAGATAGCACAAGACCTGCTCACTCCGTTCCATCACGTGATGCTACCTGGCCCGAAATTTCCATTGCCAAGCCTGGCACGACGAAAGCGGTGACGTCAAAATCACCGCTGCTTACGCGGAAGCAACCCCATTAGAATCTATGGCAGTCGGATCAGGTAGCCTGACGTCATGGATCGGAGTGAACAGTCCTTGTGCCATCTAGGTTTTGTGGGCTGAATACGCCATCGAGCAACATTGGTTTTTCCCACCAATACGCGTACCTGCTCATAAGCAGCAGCTGATTATCGTCATCCCAGTTCCCTCTCGCACAGCGGCAACGCGTAAACGCAGGCAGCTAAGCGTTGCCTCCGAGATTGCGACGGCGCTGGTGCAATCTCGGAAGCCAGCATGGGCCAAGCCATGCCGGCGCGGCATGGTTCATTGATATCCTCATTCAAACAGCGGAGCAACCTGATAGCAGCGGATAAGGCTGGATCATCTGCGTAGTCGGTGTGCCGTACGTGTTGTGCGCCACGAGCTGCTCGAACGCTACACGACGCGAAAGCTGGCTGTTTGCTTTATGATAAGAAGCCGTGTGTTTCGCACCCCGAACATTATTTTGCTGCTTTATTCAAATTTAATCGCACGCGTGGACGTGTAAAGGCTCCGTTGGCTATATACCCGTATGCATGTTTTAGATGGTGCACGCCATTGGGCATACATTGCAATTAATGGCAATAATGGATAAATTGAAGTAATTTCACTTCCCGTTTCATCATTGTTATATCAAAGTTTTACTTTATGTCGAGTTGACATGAATAATGAGGATACATTATCAACACCACAACTACGAGGCGCTACTGCATGTTCATCTTTGCATTCAATTGAGGTGGTTAGTTGGAAAACCCCATATATTACGACGTTTGCCTTTGTGTTTCTATGAAAAATAATATCTTCGCTTAAAGGGCAACTCCGGCGATTTTTTGACCATGTCGAGGTAATAAAATATTTAGCTTCCCGAGACCCTCCTGTGACGCACCTGATAGGAGAACTGTTCCGCAAATTCGAAAATAATTTTAAATAAGCAGAAAAGCGCAAAAACGAAACCGAAACCTGAGCAAGCAGCCGACCGAACCTCTGCGTGTGACGTCACGAATGTATCTCCGGCGGGGAAGGCGCGCAACGCATGCCGGTCTCGCCCGCGGTGCGAACGAAACCGGCGAAGAGCAGACGCTCAGCTTATTCGTGACCGCGCCGGACTTTCGGGGACCTTCGGGTTACATTGCAAGCTGCACCACCTATTCGGATCTGTCAAACAGTGACAGTTATGATTCAGACGAATTCAATAGCCACGAATCGCCGTCCTCCACCACTAGAGCCAGCACCCATGCGCAACATACCATGCGACATGAAGACCAAGGGTAGCCCTAACCACTGATATACGCGCTGATTGCTATTTTAGGTGTTTTACCCCTCTCAGGGAACCGCTTCGCATGCTCACTGTAAAATGTGGAGCACGACTTTCCGCATTTTATCCCACAAGAACGCCGCTGACAGTCCAAAGCACCGACCGGTGCATTTGTTTACATCTGCAGGTACAGCGACCACTCGTACGTCGTTCGCTTGAGATAGCCGCTCATCGGTGACATCAATTAATGTAAGAACATATCAAAACAGGTAGATTTTGTGCATGTAAGCACCATTACATCACTCTGGGTCGCGCTGATACGTGCGACCACACACCTTCGGAAACAGCGAGCGGGAGATCGTAGTAGGCAAGCGTTGTGCAGCCTGCTTATCATTCTTCGTATTCTCTTCATGCACACAATTAGTGTTGTGTAAAGTAGACATAGATTAGGACATTGCACGTATGATCGTTCATTTAGAGAATGTATAGTTTTCTCGCAGAAACGCCGATGTCGTGAAGTATGACATCGTTGGCAGCTGAACGAGACGGGTTGTTTACGCATGCTGTATAGAAGGGGCCTCCACTTGCTGCCCATTTGGGATGCGAGGCAAACAGTGCACCTCGTAAGCTAAATAATTAGTCAGCATAACAATACGCAATAATACAGCCATGGATTTGCGTAGTCACATTTCATTTAGAGAAGCGCCGGCGAGTGCATGCGACTGGCCGCATTCGAGAACGGCAACGTATACGGATGTTGATTGCGCGTCGTGTGGTCGCTTCTAGCTTTTTGCGTGTGCACTGTACGAAATGAGGAATGGTTTACTTCAAATCCGTATGGTCTAAACTGTACAGAAGCAGCTTTCCTCATCCTAATAGCTTAATTAGCTTCATATCAGTGGGTCTGGTCCGCCAGCAGCAGACGCACGAACTCGGCCACTGTGATAGGCTTAACCTCGGCTGAACGCGATCGGCATCGGCTCAAACTGTGTTTGCGGATGGCGAGGGCTGAAGTTCGTGCAGCCAACAACGCAACACCGCTTGCCACCCCGCATCACTTGCCCATCCACAGGTAATGCAACTTCTCGCGACAGCAACATCTCACGCCAAGCACTAACTAGCTCACGATCGTCGACTCCTGCACGCTCTCGTCGCTGTCGTCTGCATGATCCCGGCATGCTCTGCGTGGACTATTCCTGACGTCATACACAATGTGGCCTATAACTGAGGAGGAGGTAATGTAGGGTGCTCGAGGCAATAAATTAAATTCATTTGTAAAAAATCTGTGCAACTCACAAGACTGCTTTTTTTTAGGACATGGCGGAGGTATTCAGAAGAACAGACCCAGCGAATTTCATCGACATCCGTTGACGTCGAAAAATCGCCGGAGTTGCCCTTTAAACGAAACATACTGTCGAGCATAATTTGGTGCTTGTGTTAACAGACATTTATGCTTTGAAAGCACGCCCCATGGAGCTTTAGCGGGAGGTTTAGAAATGTGCAGGTGTGCTAGAGCCCTGCACGTGCTCGGGCTTACCCGAAAGCCCAGGCCCGGCCCGGCCCGTGGGCCGGGTCGGGCCGGGTAGGTCAGATTTTTCACGGGCTCGGGCCGTGCTCGGGCTAGGCTTGTGCTGTTTGACTCGGGCCCGGGCCGGGCTCGGACTTTCTGGTGGTGTGCATGTAACGTGCAGCGAGTTATCCTCGCGGGTCTCGACTCTGAAAAACCTGTTGCCCCGGTGCAGCTGGAAGCTAGCAGTGCTACTCCTGTGTACTTCCCTTTCCTTCCGTCGTATTTTGCGCTGCTTGAACAGAATGTAAAAGTCCAGAAAGACCGAAGTCCCCTCAACCCAAAGGATGCCATTGTATTCTTTACCTAAATCAATGCAATTAATGCTTGCAGAGCGGTGTAAGCGCGTTCGCGACTTGCTAATTCTTCAAAAGCGAATTGGTAAAACGATGACTAGTTAGATAAGATAATTCGTCACGCGGCTGAAGTATGGCACTGCGTCCATCCATGATTGCACGCATGTTCTCTACCGGTCGCCTAGCAGCAGCGCATTACGGTTCACCATGGAGGAACGAGAAGCTTTCTTTCTCCAGACTCCATCCATGCGCTGCGCTCACGACCAGTCGTGGCTGCGCTTTGGCTAGAGTGTACTAGAATACGGTTGAGTGGGACGAGCGGCTGGGGCGGCGCATGCTTTGCAGTGAGGCGCCCGACGTGAAAAATACTGTGGCGGCGCGGCGATAGAAGTGGATTGGGCCGCATCAAGGTCGCGCCTGTGGAAACTGCTGGCGATACTGCTCGCCAGGGTCATTCGTACTACTTTGCGCACTGGTATTTGCATTCAGACCGCTCAAATGGTGTCCATAATTGCATATGACATGTATTTATGCCTTAAGAATAAATTAATTTCATTCTCTTCGTTCTTTTATTTTTTTTTAATGCCGCCCGGTGGTTTTTTTCTCTCGAGCAGGGTCCGGGCCGGATTCGAGCCGGGCCGGGCTCGGGCCTAAGGTAATGGGGTGGCGGGTCGGGCCGGGCGGGTAACGTTGATTATTTCCGGGCCCGGGCCGGGCCCGCGTCGCGCCATAAAACCTTTGGTCGGGCTCGGGCGGGCAGCCCAACGTAAAAACGGGCCCGGGCCGGGCCCGGGCTGAAAAAATCGGCCCGTGCAGTGCTCTAAGGTGTGCTAAAGAAGAATGTCGACGAAAGGCCTTGTTGCAACTCTAAAGTTAATTACGCAGTTTTGTATCCATCTGATTTTCATCTTAGGATAAGAATAAATATCGATGTCTATGCATCCTCAACATAGAGAAAAAGTACCAACTTCCTTTTGTGTTGAAAAAATATTGCACAGTAGGTGGTACTTGAAAGACCACTATATCAGATCAACAACATTTCCAGATGGCCTTTTTTGATAAGTACAGTAAGTACAAAGTTGATACACTAACCTTGAGGGGTAAAAAAAAAAGCTACCAGCTATGCGATTTGCTACAGAGAGTGGCTGACATGCGTATTTTAGGACCGTCCTCTCACAGCGCGCAGAAATAGTTTAAAACTTTGGCACAAGTTAGCTGGAACACCCTGTCTAGACATACACTTGAGCGATATCCCAATGTGCGACGAGGATTCTGCACTGCTCGACACACGATATCTGACCCAAGCGTTTCCCCCTACCGTCAGCACTCGTCGCCGACCATGCGTGTTATATCGCACCCTCGCAGAGCTTGCGGTTGCATTTTGAAACTTCCTGCCCGCAGTCGGCGTTTTCTCGTTGTGAAACTCCAGCATCGCTGGCCGGAAAATATAGAGAGTCGAGCACGTAGGTGGAGCCCGTAGAACGTGATCTGCTCTGAAATTCAACTGCGCCAGCCATTTGTGAGGGTTCGCTATAGTTCTGAAATCACCCCATAACTCTCGAAATCCGCAAACAGTAAGTTGTCTCGAATTTTTTTTTTGCTTTTGAATGATCCAATTTGCCTGCTTTATGCGTTCTGTATTGTTTTTCTAGCATTGATTTCCTTGCTTCAACGAGATATACATTTTGAGAGATTACGGGAAATTTTGATATTTTACGTATTCTTTCCTGGAGGTTCGAAGGACATCGAGATATAAATATATCTGCCATAATATAACCAACATTTCCCTTTCGCTCGTTGAATCCATGATACACTTGAATGTGTGCAAATTTTTGTTGCAACGGCAAATACAGTTCCGAATGTTTTCAACAAAATAACAGCTTCAGCCAAAACCCACGTAACAAATATTCAGTACTAGCAATATATATGTTACAGAATAGGTGTTTTCCGGTACCGATCAGCCCATGAAGCCTTCCATTATGTGCGATGGGTGGCGTCATCGTCTCAGAAAACAATTTTAGTTGCTTAAAAAATGGTTCAACGTGTACTCCGAATACAGCGAAAATGAGCAATAACATTTCAACTTACACACTGCTAGATAACAATCGCCACGTGGTACTCGCCACTATGCATTAGCCTGTGCTTTTTTGTTGCCGAGAATGTTCTAGCTGTCCTGATTCCCGGTAGCGCGCCTAACCTTTCAGTTTTCAAGTGTGCAGCGTAAATATAAATTATAATAGTTTACCACAAACCTACCTGGCTACCCTTCGTTTTATGTGCGCGAATATTTTCTATTTTTATGCATGAAATAAATGCATATTATAAATATTTTTTAGAAATAAAATATCTCGTATTACTTTGTGCATATGTAATTATTATAGCACCAGAGGACCGTGAATTAGTATAGATACAAATGATACGTCTACATAACAAGGAGATAAAGTGATTATAATTACAGGAAAGGCCCCGACGTTGATTTAAGGTGGTGCAGTGTAATGCGGTACTAAGCAGTGGTGAAGAGGAAAAGGGAGTAATAGTATAGGCATAAAAACTGATGAGGTGAACGGAAGAAGTGAATATATATTAGACAGAGGCCACATTAAAGCCACTTGTCTAGTGTCACCTCATGTGGGTACCTAACAACGCTCTCGTTGAAGGCCTTTCAATAGCAGTATCAGACCATGGGCCTTATGGACAATGGTGGCCCGTCAACCATTGTTTAGGAAGTGACCCAACATCCGTATCTCCTGCTTATATGCTGCGCATTGATGTAAATGTTGAGTATAGTATAGAGGATGACCATCGGCTTTCATATATATGTTGTATTAGTGTTCCAATATATAAATATCAAAATGAAATCAAATCGAAATATACTTGAAGAGCAGCGTTTCATTATAGGCACCAATACCACAAGTTTAATAATTTCTATTTTCATAGATGTTTTTCCCTGTTCACAACAAGACCGGCGGTCGTTTCAGCAGATTTCAAATAAAGATACCTAGTTTCAGTTATCTCATTATTATAAGAATCAAGACAACCGCCCGCCACCACATATAAGAGACGTCTACGTTCCCTGAACGCAAAAAAAAAACGATTGTCTAGTGCCACACATAATTCAGTAGTATGAAACCACTCTGAAACAGGCAACATAATAAAAATTTCAGCCTAGAATTTAAACAAAAGTTTGTAGGGTCATTACAACCAAAATATTGCTACTGAACAAATGCAAAATGTTGAGTAGGAGTTATGTTCACCTTACGTTCACTCAGGTAATTGTCCCTCAGGTGCCACAGGCCGCAGCTCTCCTAGAAAAAAAAAGCTTCTATGGAACCGTTATGACTAGCATAAGTTTTTTCATTCCCGATACTCAAAAATGTTCTCTTCGAGACAATGCCTTTCTTAGCGAGGTGCCTCGACTTTTGTGTACTGGGTGTGTTTCTGACCTTTTTCTGGGCCCTTCCCCAAGTTAGTGCAGTCTAATATATGTGGACCGATTGTGTTATTGGTATGTATGTATAGATAGATAGATAATAGATAGATAATAGATAATAGATAGATAGATAATAGATAGATAGATAATAGATAGATAGGATAGATAGATAGATGATAGATAGATAATGATAGATAATAGATAATAGATAGATGATATAGATAATAGATAGATAGATAATAGATAGAATAGATAGATAGATAATAGATAGATAGATAGATAGATAGATAGATAGATGTTTTACTTTGTGCCTCAGCAGCCATTGGCTTAAACGAGCGCAGACTAGGTCCAATACAAACACCATGACATGAAGCAGACACATTACAGGAAAAAGAAAGTTACAAAGAAAATATAGAAAATATAAAACAGTCATCTAAAATGAGCGATGAAAAACTGCAATTTAGGCAAATATGTCCATGCAATGAAAGTATGAATTATCGGTGATCTGCACACAAGTCATTCAAACCAGTCAACTTTTCTGGTTTAAGCTCACGCACTGGATGAAAAGACAAAAAGAACGATAGAGTAAACTGGCAATGAAATCTATCTAACAGAACAAGAGGATCGCGCACCGCTTGAACATCAAAAACAGGCAGGTTAGGTCTAACTAAATCTAAAATGTTACCAGCGCAATTCTGCATCGCGTTATATTGACGTAACCCTTGGAAGTTACTAAAATCAACGAGACATCTGGCTTTTTGTCGTACGGCTGTTTAGTCACTGTTGACCAAACCAGGTGCCCATTCGACTTTAGGAAGGATAATGTATCCGTAAATGTGAACCTCCTAATTTGAAAAATAAATTTTTTCCCCAATATAAAAAAAACATTAGTGAAATCGTCAGGATCCGAATTAGGCGGAAAGTAATAACAGCCAGCAATACAGTGTGATTTGTCGCGTCACACATTCATCGTACATCTCCAGGTCTTGCCTTCTACATGCACCTAATACAGAACAATATGCTATCAGAACTCCGACACCTCGTCAGAGGAAATTATGTGGGCTATGAAAACAGCATACTCATCTGAGAAATAAGGGACACTTGTACACGATGAGTTTCGCCACGTTTGCGACAGGCATATAATATCATGCTTATACTGGTATACAGTTTCGAAGAACACTTTATAGTTCGAAGCCCTCTCGTATTTTTATAATACAACCTAACTTCCTGCGCCATTTTCGGACGAGGTTAGAACACTGTTAGAATCACCAAAGTGTCGCGAGGACCACAAGTTTCATAGAAGGAGCGAAATACGCAACCAACAGGCCACACTTTGGGTTTGTTGACAAGTTCTAAGAAATGCTCATCCAGAGAAACGTGGAAGGAGCAATACGCATTGTACCTCGTTTTCAGTCTTGCACACGTAATCAACTTGTCACCCACTAAATCCGCCAAACGTTTCTGTATGTCCGACGCTGTTAGCGGGGTCGAGGCGTGAAACAAATGGGCCTTTCATCATCGGCAGTTTGGGCGATACTTTAAGCACCGACTGCTTAGCTGTGCCAAACGTCGCTCGAGGCCGTCATGGCTGGCTCACCGCTTTTGACGGGCGTTGGAAATGAGTAGGTGGGTGATGAGCAAGAGGCTTTGGTATGTACCCTGGGGACCGCTGTTTGCCGTTATGTTCCATAATGTTAATACGCTTCTATTGTTTTGTTAATTAACCGAGGGTTATATTTTTGCCTATTTAGGTTGCTTGCTTTTTGTATTACAAGTTTTTGTATTACACCCTTCTATTACATCCGGGCAAGAATCCTTAAATGGCTTTGCCAGTAAACATAAAAAATAAATAAAATATAAACATTAAACAAGCTAATCAACTCGCGATACACTCATATATTGTTAGGCAACATGACAATCCAATCAAACTCTATAAATTTATTTCAATGCATAGTTTCTATTCTTTGCAGATTTCAAGTTAGCAGAAAAAAAACGCAACGTTTGTTTCCGATGGCCTTCCCTTGAATTCATCGCATATTTCCTTATATTTTCCTTTCTTTTCTTCACAGAACCGTGGCATACTATGGGACAACAGTTGGCCCCGGAACCTCAATCCGAGGAAGAAAGAATATTAAATCAACATAAGTACGTGGGATGACGTTTCGAGCTCATAAGCATATTCAAAGCCGAGATAACTGGCGCGGGTTGAATTTTTAGTAATTGTGCGTACCTTCGTTGAGGACGTAAGAGGGAAGGATACAAATTTCAAGCAATTTGAAACTTAGTAAACCATAAATTCATGCGGTTTATTGTTCGAAAGGAATACTGTGATACATGTCGTAGTGTTAGGATAGAGAATAACGTGAACCGCATATGATGTTTACCTTGCTTTTTAGTGAAGTTTTTTTAAATGTTTCATTCTACCGTCTTCGCAATCCAAGAGCTGCGTCTAAGCCCTGGCGGCGTTTCTAGAGTCTTGCTGTCGTTTTCATGTGAACAATATGTTTAATCTTTATGCAACGGTGCCTATTTCATCTGCACATATTTTCCAGAATTCTCGTGACGATATTCATAATGATTGTTTCCCTTCACGCCACTTGATATCAATAACGCGTGCTTATTGGATAGGCTCTGTCTACCTGGTACAGTAGCGCACTCTGCCTATTCAAATAAAATATTGTTGTTCAGGTGTATTTAAATTTAGTGCAGTTCCCACGCATATGTTGGGACCAAACTGAAGCTAAACCTAAGTAAAGCGGTATAAATGCTTTACAACGAACGGCAATTCAAGCAGTGTTTTTCGCATTCTATGCAACATTGCGGTCTAATGAGTTCTTGAGTCCGAAAAAAATTGGCTTCAGATCACAGTGCTCAATATGCCAGGCTCATATCGACCTTGAAAACAGTATTCAGCTGGCACGGCGCCAAAGTCAGTACGCGGCATCAGTCACTCTAGATATCTCAAAAGCATATCTGACAGAGTTGAGGATGTGATATTGCTCAGTCAGCTTCAGAACATTAACTTTCAAAATTACCTTCAAGCATGGATTGCAGAATTTTAAGGAACCGAGAACTTCATTGCATCCAAAGCGGCGTACGTTTTTCGGGTAGGTATGGGCAGTAAGGAGGTGTTCCAAAAGACTATGCTAATGAGCTTCATTCCGTGCCATGACGACGTACATACTTACGTGTGTGTTAATTACATAGCGTTTTTCTTGTCGGCAAATAACATCCAAACGCTTTATCAAATATTACAGACATACATGTCTGTTATCGAAAGATGGCTTGATGAGACGCATCTCTGGCTGAACTTTAGCAAATGCTTGGTGCTAGCATTTACATCAAAAGACCCCATACATACTTCCCTCTCTTATGAACTAGAAGTCTAATGAGTTTAAAAGGTCACAGCTTTCATGAAGTGCAGATTTTACACTTATGCAATGCAACATTTGCCGACTAACACAATCATCAAATCAGAAGGATGCACAAGTGTGTGACATCTACTCAGCGTTGACACAAGTCTGAAGGCTCATATGTGGTATTATTAGGGTAATTCATGCACTTTAAGGACACAAGCTACGCATGTATGCATGTATGCATGCGCGTGTGTGTGTGTGTGTGTGTGTGTGTGTGTGAGTGTGTGAGTGTGTAGTGTGTGTAGTGTGTAGTGTGTGTATGTGTGTGTAGTGTGTTGTGTGTGTGTGTGTGTGTGTGTGTGTGTGTGTGTGTGTGTGTATGTATGTATGTATGTATGTATGTATGTATGTGTGTATGTGTGTATGTGTGTATGTATGTATGTACGCATGCATGCATGTATGTAACCTGCACCTAGGCGTTTGCTCGCCTACCAGGGTCAACTGGGTAGCCCATGGTCGAAAGGGTAGCGCATTGGGCTGCTGTGCTAAGGAAACAGGGTTCCAAACCAACGGCCGGACCAACTTGGGTCACTGAGTATGCATCAACGGGTACATGTGTGCCACTCTTCGACGAACCTATTTCACACTGACATGGGTCATTGTAGATGTGGGGCTGGGTAGGTATATCGCTGTTCAATGAAACTCTTTGATGCCGACTTGGAGCACTGGGTTCGTGCCGCTCGGTCTGTGCTGGTCTTCAATAAACCTCATTTATGATAACTTGGGTCAATGGGCACATGCCAGTGGGGGTGTGTCGCTTTTCAATGAACATCTTTGACGCTAACGCTCTAGCGAGCTGCGCCGTGAATGCACTGCGTATGTGTCCATCTTGGATGAGCTCTCGTCAACTTGTGTCACTGAATATGTACCACTGGAAGTGCGGCAAGCGAGGCAACATTTCTCAGCGTTCGCTTTCCCACGAACTTGAGTCACTATAGTAAACCATGGTCAAATAGGAAGATAAGTGACCTGTTGTGCTGGGGAAACTGGGTTCAAAACCAGCCAACGGACACGCTTGGGTCACTGGGGATGTAACTTTGGGCACGTGGTGTTCTTCAATGAACCTCTTTTACATGAACTTGAGTCACAGGGTGTTGCCAGTTGGTATGTGTAACTCTTCAATAAGCCTCATTGATGTCATTTTGGTTCAGCAGGTATGTTTCACTGGGTATGTGCCAGATTTCATAATAATCAGTTTATAGAACATACCATTATCAATTACCTACCAAGCATCGTATAGATTACGAATGGAATTAATGTCGCCTATCATCTTTAAACGATACATCAACTCACATTTTTTTTTCTTTTAGCATAAAACAGACTATTTTAGATATGTAAACCTCCTCCCAGAAAAATTCCGCTACATGTGATGTCTGCATTTACGTTACCTCGAAAATATACAAAGCATATGTTTTTGAAGTTTGAAGGCACTTCAACTTCTACTTGAAGTCGATCAATTATCGTCATTGTAAAGCAGCACATTCTCATTGGCACATACCTCACGAGATTGGGGTTGAGAATGGGGCGAAGTCACCGCGCGCGGCACAGACATCGTGTCAACCACCACGTGAGATTTATGACGACCATTATACTGCCGAAATGCTTTGACTGCACTGCCTACAGGAGCGGCGTGTGATTGAGAGTGCACATACCCACTAGAAAGGCCAACTCACTTAGACTGCGCGTGTCCACCGGAATAGCCCAAACATTAAGGCTCCACTAACTTCAGCGTTTCCCTACGAAAAAGGCTAGCTGCCCAGACAGCAAACTCGGAAAACAAGGGGTAATCAGCAAAGGAAGGCACTGTTTTCAATATGTCTTGATAGCCCCTTCTTAAAGTTTTGCACGTCACTTGCGTTTGAGATTAAGCTATGCTTGATCAACAGTCACTGAAGCATCAAATGTTGTGAGAAATATCTGTGGCTGGCAAGAAGACACAATCTTTCCAATGATATTCACTGCAGGCTTAGAAGAAGCGTTGAGGTGGAAAAATGAGGAGCGGTTCAGCAATCTACGATTTGCAGATAACATTTCACTGTTAAGAAATTATGTAGAAGCACTCGTAAAAATACTGGCTATTTACGCTGACAAAGAGCAAGAGTAAGTTAGGAGATTATTATGCGGAAGTTTGTGGTAATGCTTAGCAGCTTGGCAAAAGAACAAGAATTCGTGATTGGCTGTCGGTCACACGAATCTGTGCAACAGTGCATTTATTTATGTTGCTGATCATGAGAAGCAAATTCACATTGCAATGAAAGTAAAATTGATCGCATAGGGTAGGTATTGTCAAATCATGATAGAAGCGTACCGCTATCTTTGAAAGAAAAACAAGTCCAATCACTGAGTTTTAATGGTACTATCAGAGGGAGCAGGGACATAGAAGTTTCTGCCAATAAAAAAATGCTGCTTAAAAAATGAGACCATCTTCGGGATCACTTACATCATAATGAAACATATTTCACTGATTATTCGCCGGAGGGAAAAAAATTAGTAATCAAGGCAATGCTGTGGCAATCAAGCTTTAGTCGTCAACATCCTGCTGTGGCACACTTGCGTCAGAAACACACAAAATCGCTCAGTTTTACACGAGCACATCTGTCGAGAAATTTGTACAACGTGCTCACATGGTAAACCATGGAATTGTAGCGCGTTTGAGGAATGCGCGTTTGAGGGATTCTGTGCGCAGTTAGAGGCCTGAATTGGGGGAAAACCAGACTTTGGTGTTGCACCACGAGCGTGCACCGGCTCACGTGTTGTCCGTAGCTATGTAGCAAAACGTCACACTTCAGCTGTGCCCCATCCACCGTATTCTCTGGACCTTGCCCTAGCAGACTTTGTCCTGCTTTCCAAACTAAAGACCACGTTTAAAGGACGTCGTTTCCACACCATACCGGAGATTGAGGACAATGCGACACCAGACCTGCGTGCCATCCCAGAAAGTACGGAAGAAACGATAGTAACTGTGTATTGCTAGTAGAGGGGACTACATTGAGGGGGACAGTGCTGAAATTTTGTACATTAATCAATAAAGATGTTATAGCAAAAGTTCGGTTTCTTTTTGAACACACCTCGTACATGTCATACCACAACAAAGCATCAAGGTAAGGATCGAGTGACAAAAGCATGTCAGCCCTGCTCACCTGCAGCTAAGCTAAAAAATAGGTTTGCACCCTTTGGGTGCAACATATATTGTTGTCTGTCTTGTTTGCGCTTGCTTTCTTGAAAACTGTGCACTAACTACTATTGAGTCGAAAGTTACAACATAACGCCCATGCTGTTCGTGACCTGGAAGTGCAGTGCACGCATTGATAAAAAAAGAAAGGTGAGCAACATAGCTGACAATCATTGTTTGTGCGCAAGATAAGCCCCAGAAGGTGACCATTCAGAGTGTACCTTAAATTATGTTAACCTCGTAGTAATCTAGTAATCTCTTGTTCAATCTTTCAATGTGACCTCTATTTTGTTTCAGCCAACTACGGATAGCAATCGAACAAATATTACGCCAGTATGGATTATACTCGAAAAAGGAGATTGATGAAATCGTTACCATATTGGAGGATGTAGGCATCAGAAATGTTAAAGCCCTTGCCGTGCTTGACCAGAAGGCCCTTCAAGCAAAGAAGATGAAACCGGCTGTCATAAATATTCTGATGAAAAAATCTCAAGGTGAGAAGTACATACTATTACAGCGTCTTTTTCGGGCTGCCTTAGCGAAGCGCAACTAAGCAGTGCCATCGTAAATCAGTTCTGCGAAGATTAAGTACAGGAAACAAACAATACAAAGTAAGTGTCATTCACCTCGCTAATTTCGCTATCTATTCCACTAATATGACAGACGGTTGATGTGTGCGACAGTGGAGAAGTGTAAAAGTCACGAACCTACTATTTTTACTTAGATATTTAAAGGTGAGACAGCAGCGTATGTTGAATTCACACACACACACACACACACACACACACACACACACACACACACACACACACACACACACACACACACACACACACACACACACACACACACACACACACACACACACACACACACACACACACACACACACACACACACACACACACACACACACACACACACACACACACACACACACACACACACACACACACACACACACACACACACACACACACACACACACACACACACACACACACACACACACACACACACACACACACACACACACACCACACACACACACACACACACACACACACACACACACACACACACACACACACACACACACCACACACACACACACACACACACACACACACACACACACACACACACACACACACACGAGACAAGGTTCTCCCATTATCCCCGCAAATAACGATGCGAATGAGATACTAGCGATCACAGTACTGCGATAAATCTCAAGCAAAAATTTTCGCACGAAAAGGGCCCTTTATCAATTATAATTCACTCTTTTCCCACATGGTGGAACTGATCAACAATATTACTGGACAGGAATCACATAGTCCTAAATTTGATTTACTGAAACGTAGACGCAGATACAATTAATTTTTGTATGTTCCCATCACTCTACGGAATCCCATTTTTTATTGTTTATTTGCACTTTATTTTTGTTGTGGTATTTGTATGTCGGCTGATACATATAGCTGTATAGAATGTGAAATGGTTATTTTAGGGGGGTATAATATGCTTGACTATTGAAAGGGAAAAATAGGTGCAGAGCTGCAGCTTACGTTTTAACTGGCCATTATACATTTAGTGCGCAAGTAATTGTTCACTAATTTAGGTGCGTTTATTTGCCTTAACTACGCATCAAAGGAAGCTTCATTCATTATAGCATATAACTTCAACAATATTTGATATATGAGTTGCAGCAAATCTCGTGTGAATACATTTGTGTTCAATAAATTCTGTAATTTACAGATACATATAGTCTAATAACTAAGTCTGCTAAGGGAGATATCTTACAGGTTTCCTGTATTGCTTGTTCCTTCTGTCCTTGAGCTTAAAATATAAACTTTGGTGTGGAAAATGAAGTAGTTCGCTGTTAGAGTGCGATAATCGTTAATTGGCCCTGCCAAGCAGTTCACTGCTCATAAATTATACCAGAATCTTCAAATGGGTCTCCTTCGTAAATTTGATCAGTTTTGTTGTGCGGCGAGGCTTCAATTGCCAAAAACTTGATTTATGCGAATATTCAAAATTTCGAACAATGAGCCGAATATATTCTTGCTGGATGAAGTGGAGAAAGTTCGAATATTCGATACAATGAATATGTATTGAATCTCTAATAAAGAATCAACGCCGACGAGCAAGCATTCGAATTAAAAATAAACTGAAACAGCGAGGGGTTCATTTTTCTCATTCGCATTTTTACACTACCCGAATGCAATGCGACCGAAGATTTCATAGTATGTATGCAATGCTGTTCGCCATATCTGTCCAGTAGTAGTTGGTACTCGACACTGTTATAAGCTTTCGCCACGTCAGAAGTCACTAAAGCATTCAATTCTTTTCCATTCCGAGCAAGTTGGATACGGCTTTCCAAGTCTACATGCTTGCTTGCTTGAAAGCCTTTATTAAAAACAAAAGAGAGAGGTGGAGCCCTTAGGGGGCTTCGCAGTGGGTGGAGTCCCTATTCCGGGACCGCATTGGTACCAGCCGCCAGCTTAGCCCTCTGAGCCAAGGCCTTTTGGGCCTTAAGGTCTGAGCAACCACGCAGGGCCGCCTCCCACTCCTCTCGGGTTGGATTAGGGTTGGGGGGAAGAGCTGAGTTGAGCTGGCAAGCCCAAACCATGTGGTAGGTGTCAGCCACCTCCCCACAGTATTGGCACTTGCCAGTGAAGGAAGAATCGAAATGTTTTAAGATTGCCGGGCACAATAAAGTGTTAGTGAAAAGTCGGAACAAAATGCGTTCATCAGCCTTGCCCAGCCCCTTTGCAGGAGTTGGGTATTGGCGGTGCCTGTCCTTGTAATAGGTCGTGATGTCTTTAAAAATAAGAAGATAGCCGCCTTCGGGTTCCTGGTACTCAGGTTCTAAGTGGGACGCCCGGTGGATGAGTGCTCGGGCCGCCGTGTTTGCGGCTTCATTCCCTATTAGGCCCTGGTGGCCCGGAGTCCAGACTAGGCAACGGGGGGTAGGGTCGATTCCCCTGTTGCTATAGTTCTGCAATATTCGTTGCGCACACCGAATGGAGAGAGCAATTCGGAAACCTATTTGACTTGGGCTCAGTAACGAATCTTTAGATATATGATCTATCATGCGTTCATATAGAACTCTTTCAATAGGTGTTACCATATTTCACGTGAGAGAAATAGGGCGAATATTGTCAAGATTGTAGCCAGCTCCTTGTTTTTTACGTAGCGGAATTATTTTGGCTGTCGTCCATTCTTGAGGAATGCAAGCATTTTTTAGAGAATAATTCACTGTATTCAGAAGTTCCTCAGGAGACATTGCAAACAAAATTTTCAACATGGCATTAGAAATGCCACCAGGACCTGGGGCTGAGGCAGCCAAAGATCTAACGATATTAGGAAGCTCTGACACTGTGACTTCCACAAAGTCATCCGCGATGGAAGGTCTTATTGGCCCATTTGGCAAACATGATGTTAAGCGTTGTGCTAAGCCCTTTCCTATGAATTTCAATGAAGCAGATATCTCGCGTGGTGAAAGAATTACCGACGCAATATTTGCTGGTGTTGGTATGAACTTTCTATACCGAAGAAATCTGAACAGAGCATTCTTGTTGTTAGGCTTTTGTTGTTTGTTGTTAGGCTTTTTTGCTGTGTTAGACTTTTTGTTGTTAGGCGAATGCATGATATTTTTCATCATATTCGTCTTTGGCTTGTGATACTGTTCTCTTGAATGTGGCTGCTGCAAACTTATAATAAATCCAGTTATTCGGAGACACATTTGTAAAGTAGTTTTTTTCAAGCGGGTTTTCGTCGTCTATAACCCCGCGTGCACTCCGTATTCCACCAAGGAGTATGAGAACTTGTATCTTTGGTAACAATAAACTAAGGTCTTTTATAGGAACTTTTTAATACAGCGTAAAGGCTCGTGTCTTTGATGTCGTCCGGCGCCGTCATCTGGGAGTTGAGGCTCGCTATTAAGATACTCTGAAATTTCTGGCAATTGACAAAAATGCGCGCCGGAGACTCTAAAGAAGTAAGAGGGCACACAATATCAAACCGAATGGGTAGATGGTCACTGTTTGAGGCAGAGTCGACTGTAGACCAGGAAGTGACGGACATCCCCGAACTGGCAAATGTTAGGTCCAATGCTGATTTATAAAGGCCTTGAATAAACGTAGCTGCTTTCGTGTTTAAGCAACAAAAATTTTGATTTATTGCCCAGTCCGACAATCTCTTTCCACATGAGTCTGTTCTGAAACCCCAAGCCACATGATGCGAATTAAAGTCTCCCGCTATCACAATTTCTTTCATAAGATTTTACAACGGTATCAAGGTATCTAATTTCTTGAACGCCTGCGGGAAAATATACATTAACAAAAGAAAACGGGGAACAACCAGGAATAGTTACATCTATTGCTAGTATCTCCCACTCCGTAGACATATACTGATATGATATTTTTACCTTGTGGCATATTTTAGTTGTTATCAAGAAAGCAAGTCCTCCGCCTCTCGTTGGATGGTCCAATTGAAATAAATGATAGTTTCTTATGTGGAAATCTTGGCCATTTGAGAGGCAAGTCTCCTGCAAAAGAATAATGTCGGGAGAAAATTGTGAACAAAAATATATTAAATCTGTAGCTGCAGAAATAATGGAACGGCAGTTCCACTGTAATACCTTTAAAACACCTACGATTAAATAATGCCTACTTTAGAAATCACTTGCTCTAGAATACTGTCTTTTAAAAAATGTCTCTTCGAAAGACTGTCTTTACCGTGTTTAGTGAGTTTTGATTGAGAGATAGAACTTGAATTAGAGTTAGCATCTGTCTTGGAAGGACAATCTTTAACGACTTTCTTTGTTTTTGGAGTGCGGGACCGAGGTAATGAATTATCATTAGGGTGATCTTGTGCGTTTAAGCGTCGGAAGACCCATTTATACGTCCTGGTTGTTTTCCGACACTGATCCAGAGAAGTATCCGTTGTCGGTCTGCTGAGTTGAAGTCGACTGCCTTGTATTTTCAGCGTTTTCTGCAATGACTGGCGAGGGATCTATTAGCTGCCCAGCGTTCGATGTAAGGCGATGTGTAGGAGTCTGTAAGCTAGTGTTAGAACTCGCTACAGAACTGAAAAGCTGAATCATTTGAGATGTCATCACATGAGCTAGAGTTTCCGACAGGTTTGATGTTAGTCGTTCCATAGCTTTTGACATCGCTTTTTCGACCGCTATCGCAATACCATCAGAAAGTGTTGAGTCTGCAACCATTTGTTGACGGGCTGTCACTCCTGCATATCCCTTAGACCTTCCCTGGACCTCAGCAACAGCATTACGGCGTGAGCAACGTCTCCCTTCAATTACTTCTATAATTTGCAGTTCCTGTGTTCTCGTAGGACGATTCGAGTAGTTAGCGAGGTGACCACCACTACATAGACAGCATTTCTCTTCTTCGGACGAGCAATCACTAAAATTGTGGTTGTCACCGCAATTACGGCAACGTGCCGCAGATCTGCAGCCCCTGTAGAATGCGTTGCGCCAGAGCTTCAACCTTGTAAATTAGTGGCCAGACCTTGATTTCTGTCGGACGTATCGTTCCAGCACATGTGATCAACACTGACTCAGTTGGAGTCTTCTTATCGCTCGGCTACACCGGTAAACGGAGATTACACCAGCCACAGAAAACATCTCTAAAATATTTTCCGGGGTTAAACTGATGCCTACACCTCGTACAATGCCTCTAGAGCATGCAAGATGCGGTGTCCGATGCAAATGCCACCTGAGTGGTCTTCGGGTTCTTCATGTTGATTATACCCCCGTCGGTAGGCACCATGGCCACGGGAACGTTGCCGGTTCCACTGCGGAGAAAAAAACTCAAGAGGCTGACCACGGGGAAGCCCCGAGGCCAGGTGATGAGACAGGCATCAAGCAAGGCTGACTAACTCAAAAACACGTACGAATTCTTCAAGCGGAAATAAAAAGAGTAACGTAAAAGAGCAAGGTGAACAAAGAAAATATCACACGATACTTGACCCAAGCTCCCAAAGTAGGAGATGCTACTACAGCGATCGAACGCAGGAACGCGGGAATCGAGCGCCGAACGACGTGGGCACCTCTTCGGCACGCGTCTACGTTCGCTGAAAGAAGCTACGCTTGCTCAGTTGACTTCGTCTTCGTCAATTCCACCCTGTATGTGCGTCACTGTGCGCTCATGTGCTGTTTGGACGTATGTGTGACCACTTGGTATATTGTCATTAAAACGAGCCGCTTGGAGCAGCATGCCAGATGACCTCATCTTCAAAGCCATCTGCGATCTGTGAAAGTGCGCCGAGCGCTGGAAGTTTCCTATGCGCTGCGCTTTCGACGCTTAGTTCGCGTTGAAGCGACACGCAGCATGAAGGTCAATTTACTCGCGGCTGCTGCCGCGAGTGCCGCGCCAGTCAGCGTCTGTGTGTTGTCTTGTGGTGCAAGTGTAGATGCGGTAGTTGCTGACGGCACCGAGCAGCGTCTGTGTCCTTTCCCAAAGCAAGCGAAACCATGCTATCACTTGACAAACTTGGTTTAACTGCGTTCAACTACTGCAAAACGTTTTTAGTAATCTCGAAAGTGGACAGCCAGTTTCCTCTCAGTGCTTAAAATTAATGTGGCAAGCATAGTACTCTATACTATACACGGAATAATAATAAATGCAGCCTCTTTCTTTCTTTTGCAGAAATGAAGAGGCAGACTGGCTGGTGAAAGAATGCTGCAAACGTTATTTGAGAATAAGAAGTCATGTATCAGATGGAAGCGTTCCTGAACAACGTTGAGTCTCGTGAGAAACATACAGTAAATATTCCGATTCGTCCTATTGGCTGCCTTGTATTCTATCTATTCCACTTTACCGTCATGGATAAAACAAAAGATAATTAAAAATAAAGGTGATCCATAAAGATGTATTTACTTACCATTACCAACAGGTATTGCGAAATGAGATTTATCTGCACGGGGAATTGTGTGTAGCCTATAAAATCTGTTCACAACGGTTTCTTCTTCTCGAAGACTTTAAATCATGGGACGACCTACTGGTCATAATATATTGAATGTGCGTTCCTCATTCTCCAAGACTTTAAATCACGGAAATACCTACTGTTCCTTTTAATTTGAATGCTGTTAGTAGAGTGCCTCTTTCTTCCTTTTCGCAAAATATTAACAAGGCATAGCAATGCGTACATCACCATTCACGTGTAACGTATGCATTGCGCACATTGTCAACGGACATTCAATTTAAATACACACGCTCTTCTTCCTCGGAATGACTGAAAGCACTTACATTAGCCGCTGTTTTTCCACAGTGGGAATCAAAGATTACTATTGAGTGTACTGCACACTAATAAACTGTGTTCAAAACGATGATACATTGATGATATAGAAAGAAATTGTGCATTCTCATTCTATTTCCAGACTTTGAACAACTTCACTGAACACTCGCACAAATCTCGTGGATATTCTGACATAGCGCATGGATAGTCTGATTTGCACCTAAGCATTTGAAATTTAACTTTCTTTCCCGGAATTTTATTGTTATATTAGGAAATTGATTTTATTATAGAAAGATAATGCTGTATTGTTAGGACAAGATACAACATAAATATAAGCTACAAGTAAATAATCCATGGGAACTAAGACATTCTTCTATAGCAGTGTACACACTGGCTGAAGGATGCAATACTGGTCATGTCATGCTTTGAGCACCCTTGACGAAAGTACAATATGCGGAAGATATTATCCGCAGTTTCCCCTTCACTAGGGCGTCCCTCAAAAGCCCTCTTTAACTTGGGAAACGCAAACGGCACAATTTTTTATTGGCGTTAAGTGCTATTTTCTGCGGCGTTTAGATTATAAACTGCAGCAGTGTTTACCTTTTTTTTGTCTTGGATTGACGTACGTGTAGAAAAATGAGTACATCAGTATATCAGGTTTTTAATCACGAGACATCACATTGGCACACAAAACATAAAGCAAAGATTCGTCGGCCCCTCCACTGCGTGAAAATGGTTAACTAGCGAAGCTGAAACGTGTGGCCCCGGTGTTTATCGCTGGGTTAATCCCGGGGGTTCAATAAAGTATTTCTTCATTATGAGGTTGCACACAAGTTCGGCTGAGATGAAGAGAACGACGTCACTGACGGTATGCCCGCAGTCCGTCGTTGTCACTTGTGTTTGATATCTCGAGTTTGCTGGGCGGCGTAGTTAGCAGCATTCACCCGCCATTGCCGCTTGCATTTCTTCGAAATTAAATTGATTCAAAATTAAATCTGTCCGTTACTTAAGACAATGAATGGCTCATACGCCCATAAGCAATGGCTCATACCCCAGTAAAAGTGGCCTCCCCATCACAACCACAGAAGAGAAATCAAATTCTACGCTGGAATGATGAACGGCAACGCAGTCAGCTGTGGAAGAAGACGACGACGACGAACGCGGGAGCAGTGGTACCAGCACGATCGCAACACGAAGGGCGCCGAATAGCCAGCTGCGGAAAAAGACGACGACGCTTGAGCCAGTGCTGATGATGATAGTTTCCTGTACACAGGCGATTTCGCCTAGCCATATACGATTTCGCCTAGACATGAAAAGGTTCGCTTTAAAAAAAGAGAAGCAAAAAAGTGCAAGAACACACAACAGGCATTGAGTTGTTTTCTTCAAGTAGTCCCAGTGAGGCCTTTTTGTAAAGTTTTTTTTTCTCTAAATATGCATACCAACTGGCTCAAATATAAATGACATTAGAGTGCCCCTGGTGGGCACGGGACTCACCTGCTCGGCCAAAAAATCCGAACTGCTGCTATGTAGACCGGTCAGAAAGGGGCGGCCACCTAAAGGCTACACCCCCCGGAAAAGGAAAAGATCCAATTAACGGCATCAAACGGCCTACTCATCCCGATGGTAGACAAGATTCGGGTACTAGGAATGATGATTGAACACAAGGGCGGCAATGGCGAAGCACTTCGCCAGATAACAGCAAAGGCCACCAGCACGATGCAGCTCATCCGACGCATCACCAACAAACACGTGGGCAAACGCGAAGGCAACGTCATACGACTTATACAAGCCTTCGTTATTTCTCAAATAACGTACGCGGCAGCGTTTCACAACTGGACGGTTGCGGAAAGAAACAAGCTCAACGCCCTCATACGCAAGGCGTACAAATGTGCGTTGGGACTTGCGCCCGGATTGAGCACCACCAAGCTCCTGGAACTAGGCTTGCACAACACGCTCGAGGAACTAGTGGAAGCGCAACAAGTGTCCCAACTCGGGCGCCTATCCAGACCCGCCCGGGCAGGCACGTGCTCGAAAAGCTCGGCATTACATACCACACGCAGCACGGCATCAAAGTGGAAATTGTAAGAACCATGCGCGAGCAACTATACGTGCCCCCATTGCCTCGCAGCATGCACCCCCAACACCACACGGGGAGACGTAAAGCCAGGACACAACACATGAACCAAAGTTACCCCAACGACAAAGAGGCAGTCTTCACCGACGCAGCCCGTTATCGAGACAGGAAGATTTTCGTGGTGGCAGTTACTAGCCACCGAGGTAACCACCTCACGAGCGTCACCGTGAACACGGCATATGCCGAAGCGGCAGAGGAAGCGGCCATAGCACTGGCCCTCACACAAACCAAGGCTACATACGTGATCTGCAATTCGCAAACGGCAATTCACAATTTTGCAAATGGGCGCATATCGCAAGAGATGTATCACATACTCAAGTGACGTCCCATACACCAGGGAGAGGCCGACGTCGATAACCGCAGGCACTTGCTTTGGATCCCGGCACACACTGGACTGAGCACCCCCAACGAAGCGGCTCACCGCGTTGCTCGAGGCCTCACTCACCGAGCATCATCGGAGGAAGAGCCCCCGCGGGGTACTGCAAACGTCTGGGCGTGGGAGGATCGTTTGACCACGACATCACGACACACTACCAGTTACAGAGACGCGTATACCCATTCTTTCACGCTAGGTTAGACAGGGCGCAAGCAGTACACTACAGGCAATTGCAAACTGATTCTTACATAAACCCTAGACTCATGGACGCCATGTATCCAGACATGTACACTACAAACAGATGCACATCCTGTGGCGAGGTTGCCACACTTAATCACACGTTGTGGGAATGTCAGGACATAAACAATTCAGGCAGACTGAGGCAGTGCCGACACCTCCGTCTCTTCCACCTCCAGCCTCCGCTCGCGTTGGAAGACCGCACTGCTCAGCTCGAACCTGACAGTACAGCTCTGGGCCGTCCAGCGAGCCGAGGAAGCCGCTTCGAGACAAGGTCTCGGAACCGCGTCCGCGGCGGGTGCCCAGACTCACTAAAAATACGCCGGACTCAAATCTTATCAATTTGATAATAAAGTTTACGTTCTTCTGCTTAAGGGTACATAGCTTTAAGAATCTTCTTTCCTTGTGTTATAAGAAGCTGAGAATTTATTAGGCAATAGTTAACCTTCGATAAGGACTGATTGTAAGGTTTACACTATTAAAATATCGATATATTTTACAGCGGAACTGTTATGGGCTCATTATAAGAGCCGGTTTGGTGGTGACGGTGTCCGTCGCCGCCGCTGACGGTGGTTTCCGGTGTCTGTGACAGATATTGCCTGGAATAAAAAAAAAAAAAACACCCACTTCCCACCGGGATCTAACATAGGCCCACTGCGTGGGAGTCAGCTACTGTACCACTGAGCCACGGCAGCTTTATTTTTCTTGTTTGTGATTTTACAAACACAAACAAAATTATCAGATACACATGTACATATTCTAAATACATCAGCCACAAGTTGGCTAGTGCATGTGGTTTAAAAAGGTTGAATTGGTCTAGTACAGGTAACCACTCTGGGGTTTCACATTGTGCTCTGAACAAATCTCGTGTGTATATCATGTAACAAAATAGTGTCTTGCTGAGTGAGCCTATATATGGGCATGCCTAATATCCATTCTCGTCTTCCATACGCTATGCATGCAAAGCCACATTAGCATATCACTCGGCACTTCCCCTGTGTCCGCACGTGGAAGAAACCGGATTCCAAAAGGGCTTAAGTGAGTGAGTACGAACTTTATTTAGGTCCTGAGGAGAAAGAATTAAAGCGGGGCCGGAGGCCCCGCCAATCTATCCGGTGGCTCCACCCAGGTCGGGGCCGGTAGACATAGTCCTTCGGCGACGGCCCGGGCCCTCTGGACAGCCTTGAGCTGAGCGATGAGCTCTGTACTTCTGAGCGCTGAGTCCCAGGAGGACTGGTCAGGAAAGTCCGTGCCCGCGTTGGCGGGGCACAGCCAGAGCATGTGTTCGAAGTTGTTGTATTCGTGGCCGCAGTGTGGGCATGCAGTAGTTTGTTTGTTTGCAGTATTTGTTTGTTATGAGTTTGTTTGTTATTCCGTCTGGGCCGGGGGCCGAGCGACCGTTTAGGTCGTGAAGGGCGTGCACAATCTCCGAAATTTCGAAAGGACGATCCAGCGAGAGTTGAGGTTTCCCCTTATACTCGCGTGTCGGGTCGTCCCACGGTACAGATTTGTGCTCTACCGGCAGATAGATGTCTGCCAGGGTGTCAGCAAAGTCCCGCGGATTCGTGCCTTCTTTCGTATGAAGATGAACGAGCCTTTCGATCGTTAGTCGGGCATTACTCTTGGTCGGTTTGTTGCTGTCGGTGAAGAGGTTCTTGAGAAGGCTCCACTTGCTGCCCCTTCTCATTTTACCGTCCGCCTCATTACAAACCTCGTCCCATTGCTGCGCATTCAACTTTCTAGAGTGTTCTTCGATCTCTTTGTTGATTTTCGTTAATTTAGACCTCAGTCTCCTGTTTAGCTTCTGCTGTTTCCATCTTTGTCTTAGCGCGTTCTTGGCCTCCAGGAGGTGTGCGAGTCTGGAGTCCATGGCTGGTACCTCTAGGTCCGCGCTTATTTCTTTAGTGGCGTTGGCCACTGTAATTTTCAAATTTTCTAGTAGGTCCTCGAAGGTTTCTATTTGTCTGTCCTCATTAGCCCTCATTCTTCTGAATAGATCCCAGTCGACGTAGGTGTACGTCTTGGGAGGAGTGGGTGTGATGCGGACGTTGATTTCCAGGATGTAATGGTCACTTCCAAGGTCCTCTTGCAGGTTGTCCCACGACCCCTCAGCGTTTCCGAGGAACGTCAGGTCCGGGGTGGTGTCCCTCTTAACCGAGTTGCCTCTGCGCGACGGGAACCTTGAGTCCGTGATGAGTTGCATGCTTAGGGTGTCCGCGCACTCGGCAAGGTTAATCCCCTTCCTGTCATTGGTGGCGTAGCCCCAGACGGTGTTGTGCGCGTTGAAGTCTCCGGCAACGATCAGCGGCCTGTCCTTTGCTTGCGACGCGGCTGATGTGAGAAGTTTGTTAAAGTTCCTGAGTCTGTCAGTCGGGGAACTGTAGACGTTTAGTATGTAAAGGTTGGTCTTTAGGGCCCGACTGGGAATTATTTCTGTGAGCATGGATTCCAGGCCTTTCTTGTATGTCGGGGTGCCCCTTTCCACAAAGCTGACGTCTTTGCGGATGAGAGTGGCAATGCCCCTGGCTTGTTTGAACTCGGGGTCCAGGGTCGGCCTGGAAACCCTGTACCCCGAGAAGGACATGTGTTGAATGTTCTTTTCCGCCCCGCACTCTTGTAGGATGATGACGTGTGGCTTTTCTTTACATGATCTGACGAATTGCGTTAGGTTAGCTTTCTTTTTGTTGAATGAGTTACAGTTCCATTGCCAGATCTTGAAAAATTGTGGTGCGTTATCCATTGTAATGGTTTGGCATGGCCCCATTTATGCTCGGCTCACTCATTGGACCTGGTGGCCTGGAGGGTGCGGGCGGGGCAGGTGGGGGTCCCAGAGCAGACATGGGCCCTGGGTCCGGCGTGGGGATGATTTTCGTGGTTTTGGGATGAGCGATTGGTCTTTCTAGGCGGTCGAGTCTGCCGCAGATTTGCGTGAGTGCCTCCTTAATTTCAGTAATTACCGATTGAAATGCGTTGTACTCTCTCTTCTTGCTGCGCTTCTTAGCTTTGTTGTCACTAACGGAGGCGTTAGAAGGAGCCTCGCTGGCATCAGACATAAGCGTGTCCACGTCGGATGTATCGTCATCGGTTTGGATGACGATACATCCAAAATACACATAAAAGGGCTTAAGAAATTCTTTTTTGAGAGTTCTTTGTAGGACAAGCCACAGAAATACGGCATCGCGGTAGTCTAGAAAAATATGCTCTATTGTTTCCGGTTTGTTGCAGAATAAGCAGTTTACTGACCAAGGTAAAAAAAATACCTTTACTTTGTAATTATGGCTTAACAGGGAAAGTGCCGGTATGATATGAAAAAAAAAACATTTCGATTGAGGGCCTGACCGGAATTTTTTTTAACAGGCTTTAGCTCATCGCGCTCAGGACCTAGCTTGTAGACAGCTCGATAGACAGGTATTGGTAGGAACAGATCACGAATTTCACAATACAAACGCTTTTTCGTCACATCAGACAAGTATTCATATGAAAATCTTGCCTTGAGCAAGTGTATAGACATGACCACTTCACGCAAATAATAACTAAGCGGTCCTGCTTTCAAAGAAAATGATAAATAAAAATCAGACAGATAATGCTGTAATCGTGCTTGGATCACAGTTCTCAAAGAAACATCAGTTTTATCCCGCACAAAGAAGAATCTGTTCACCAACCGCTTGAAGAACAGGTGCAAGAGCCCTAGACCCCCCTTTTTCACCTTATGGAACAAACTGCACCGGCTCGTGCGCTCCCACTGCGATCCCCATATAAAGGTCGCAAACACTCGGTGTATTTTTTGAACCGAACCTCTGGCTATGGTCATCATTTGCAACACGTAGAACATTTTGGCAATTAGGAACACATTGCAAACGGAAGCTCTTGCAACCACTGAAAAGTTATGGCTACCCCATTTATTGGTAGTACTTTTAACGCGTTTGTTTTCCTCAGACCAATATTCCTCAGCATTTCGGTAATAATTTAGCGGAATCCCGAGCTACTCTCCTGGGCAAACTGTGCAATTCATATTGCAGTACACTTCGGGTGTGCTCTGCCAGTTTCCATGCCAAAATCCAAAGCATTTCGGCCAACTGATCGCGCTACCTGCTGCTGTGCAGAAAGCTGTAGCTATTTTGACAACTTCTTCTACGCTTTTTTCGTGAGTACAAAACACGGCTATGTTGGCTCGGTTAATTAGCTCGGCGGCATAGTTAGCAGCATTAGCCCGTCATTGCCACTTGCGATTCTTCGAAATTAAATTGCTTCAAAATAAATCTGTCCGTTACGAAAGACAATGAATGGATTATCCCCCTTAAGCAATGGCTCATACCCCCGTAAATGTGGCCTCCCCATCACGACAACAGGAGAGAAATGAAACAGGGTGGTTAACCACCCCGTTTCGATGGGGATGCCAATAAACCAGCATCATCATCATCAACAGCATCGCACATGCCACGGGTCAAGGAATGTGACATGTGCGCCATGTAGTCTGGATGCTTGTCTTTACTCTTCGGTACACTTTACGGCGCCTCTTCGCAAAGTACGAACCTCTGCTGCGAATCGTAGAGCTACTCGCGCGGCTGCAATCAGGCAACGTCAGGCTCAGCAGACCGCTGTGCAGAGCCCGACGTGTTACGGCTCAAGCCACAGCTCGCTGTTGACGCCAGGTGGACAGTTCAAATTGTTCTCGTGAAGACGACGCGAAGAGACTTCGCCGCGAAGACCCTTCGCCGCGAAGACCCTGTGTGTGCTGGGCGCAGAAAATTAAACTCCCATGAAGCCGTTTCTGCAGCTTACGCCGTGACTGTGCTGCGTGTGCTGCGCAGGCCTGGGACTGTGCTGCGTGTGCTGCGCAGGCCTGGGACTTTTTTTGTACAGTTTCTTATTTAATACATTTGTGTGGTTTGCAAATGTCTACTTATGTGCCCATTCATTTTTCCATATCTATTTTCCTTTAGTTAAAAGCTCCAGTTCCTTAACGCGTTTCTAGCGCTGCCTTTTGTTGTCCTTTTAAGCTTTTCAAATGCGTTTATATATAGGAGGGCACAGTGAACCCGTGAGCTATGGCAATTCATTCGATATACTTTACTATGTAACATGCCAGTGAATAAAAAGTGCTGTATAAGGCGCTAAAGCAGCTGCCGTGATAGCCTCTCAATTATTTCAGATTCACTGAATTCAATTTCTCCTTTACCTCAAGTTTGAAGAGGGTCTATTCCCCTGGTTTACTTGTACAATGTATTGCGCATTTTACGGAAATAAATTATTGTATATATATATATATATATATTGTTACGCTGGGGTGCGTTTATTTAAATATAAATCGATGAAAAGGGGCAAAGGGTTGCCGCACCGACACCGAGCCGCTCCAAGGACAAGCGCACTTCGTTCTCCTCTTCTTCCGTCCTTCCGTAGCTTTAGCGTAACTATATATATATATATATATATATATATATATATATATAGATATATCCTGATCACGAGAAAGAAATTTACAGAAGAATAAAATTGGGTTGGAGTGCATACAGCAGGCATTGCCAAATCCAGACTGGGAGCTTAACACTGTCGCGGAAAAGAAAAGTGTACAATCATTGCATTCTACCGGTGCTAACATATGGGGGAGAAACTTGGAGGTTAACAAAGAAGCTCGAGAACAAGTTAAGGACCGTACAAAGAGCGATGGAACGAAAAATCTTAGGTCTAACATTAAGAGACCGGAAGAGAGCGGTGTGGATCAGAGAACAAACAGGGATAGCCCATATTCTAGTTGACATTAGGCGGAAGAAATGGAGCTGGGCAGGCCATGTAATGCGTAGGATGGATAACCGGTGGACCATTAGGGTTACAGAATGGATACCGAGAGAAGGGAGGCGCAGTCGAGGTCGGCAGAAAACCAGATGGGTTGACGAAGTTACGAAATTTGCAGGCGCAAGTTGGAATACGCTAGCGCAAGACAGGGGTAATTGGAGATCGCAGGGAGAGGCCTTCGTCCTGCAGTGGACATAAATATAGGCTGATGATATATATATATATATATATATATATATATATATATATATATAGATATGGGAAAATCAGAAGCACAAATTCACGGTTATCTTAGGTTTATTATTTTCCCAAAAGTTTCGGTCGGTGGACCGACCTTTTTCAAGGGATACAGGAAAATCTTGCAACAGTCTTTTTATATCTTTTTATATCTAAAGACATAAAAAGACTGTTGCAAGATTTTCCTGTATCCCTTGAAAAAGGTCGGTCCACCGACCGAAACTGTTGGGAAAATAATAAACCTAAGATAACCGCGAAGTTGTGCTTCTGATTTTCCTAAATACGCTTGGCCCATTGAAAAATCCAGTTACTACTATATATATATATATATATATATATAGGAAGAGAAGAAAGGTAACCGAGGGACCCGATTTTATTTATCATATCATAAGAAGCCAACAAACATTGACACCATGAACAACATAGGGTAAATTTCTTGCACCCACTAATTGAATTAAAGAAATGATAAATTAGTGGAAATGAAAACGGATGAAAAAACAACTGTCCGCAGGTGGGGAACGAACCCACGTCTTCGCATTACGCGTGTGATACTCTCACCATTGAGCTACCGCGGAACCGTTTTCCCATCCGCTTTTTAGGGTATTTATGTTTTACAACTAGAACTCTGGGAGTGTTAGCCAGCGCCACCACTCACAAGCCTAGGGGAGGATGTGCAACACCCTTTCTGACGCAGGCGTCACAAGCACGTGATCTTTTTTGGGTGATGGCAACTTGTGAATAAACCCACAGTGGTGGCGCTGGCTAACACTCCCAGAGTTAGTTCTAGTTGTAAAACATAAATACCCTTGAAAGCGGATGGGAAAACGGTTCCGCGGTAGCTCAATGGTGAGAGCATCGCACGCGTAATGCGAAGACGTGGGTTCGTTCCCCACCTGCGGACAGTTGTTTTTTCATCCGTTTTCATTTCCATTAATTTATGATTTCTTTAATTAAATTAGTGTGTGCAAGAAATTTCCCCTATGTTGTTCTTGGTGTCAATGTTTGTTGGCTTCTTATGATATGATTATATATATATATATATATATATATATATATATTACGTACTTTATTAATTATTACGAAACATTTTCTGATATTTCTCTGCTGGAGCGCTCCACTGGGAGCAATCATCATTTGTATTGCGCAAGCAATTGTGCTTCGTAAGCATTCAGTGAGGCACCTAGTAGTCTGCATATGTGCGCTCTGACGAAATCTTCAAGTAGAATTTCGTTGAAGATAGCGGCGGTCGGCGCCTCTTTCTTTGTTATCGCATCTCGAGTGCTTCAATTACTCATTGAGCCTACATTAAATAGCCCAGTATGACGGTGGGCATCCCATCACGTAGAAACGAGGGCTCGTCTGTACTGAAAATAAGAAACGCTAACGACCTCGATAAGATGACCGCAGAAGCAAGAGGAACTGCTGGAGATTAAACACGGTTGACAGATTGACAGACGCCCAAATTGACAGACGCTCGCAAGTTTCATGAGCACTGTTAGAGCAACGCCTATAGCGAGGATTATCATGATAGCCATTCCTTGAATAGTTTACTTCGGGATGCGCGCAGGCGCATCAAGGTCTTTCATCTAAACACATGCAGCATACGCAACGAGACATATATGATCCGTGATATTGACACGTATACATGTTTATCTTTCACCGGTGGCCGCTTTCCACCGGCTAACCAATGTTAAACGTTATCGCTCGGCGCAGATCGCGCCTGCATCGGAAGCTTCTCGAACGTTATCGATGCTTCTATCCGTCGTCTGTGGTCACCGACGCTCATGTAATCTGATTGTTTGAGCGACGCGAATTGTCTAGAACTTTCTGCAAGACACGCGGGCACCAGGGATTAATCTGGAACCTTCGATGACTCACGTATAAAAGCCGACGCGTTTCGCCGCAGATCAGATTTTCGACGATCGCCGACTGTGTTCGCCGCTATCGTTGTGCTTTGAGTGTAGCTTGCTTTTGTTGGTACAGGTTCGCCCAATAAACAACCGGTCTCGTCATACACAGTTTTACGACTGTTTACTTAAGCGTCACTACTACGCGACAATATCTGTAGCTCCTTTTAATTTAGTTTGGACTTACGGTTGTTCTCTGAAACGAGGCTACACTCTAAAAACAGTTGCACCATTTGGGGCGTATTTTTGCCACAGAACAATAATCGTCATCTGACTTGCGTGGCTTTCCCTTCTTTAACGCTGTGCGCCCGGCACTTCTCGGTCACGAACGGCAAGAGCGTTATCAGCGTGAAACAGCGTTCACGACAGGAAAGTAGCAAGCGCAGAGTTTTCAAGATAGGAAACGCTCGCAAGACAGATGACGATTATTGTTGTGTGGCAAAAATGCACCCCAAAGGGTGCAACTGTTTTTAGAGTGTATCTGTAGGCAAAGATAGACCATACTTTGAAAACTATAATTATACAGTGGCCTAGTGCGTCCTTTATGAAGCGGAGGTGGTGTGGCTATTTACGTTAAGCAGTCACTAAAACATGAAGTTATCTCCCAATATCCCACTATAACGAGATTGTAGAGTGTCTCATGACACGCCTAGTAAAAGCATTTGCTGCGGTCGTTTATAGACCACCTGTTGAGAGTAAAACTGGGTTTGCTAAGTTCATGCAGGACGTGCTGGAATACTTGTGTCACACTGACTTCCCATTTGTGGTAATGGGTGACGTAAATATCGATATGTTATCTCAGGATGCATCGTCACATCAGTTTACACTACCAGCGAATTGTTTTGCTTGCAAAAACGTAATTTCTAAGGCAACCCGTGTCACTGCACAGACTGCGACGTTGCTTGATATCTGTTTGACCAACATACATCCGCCGCATTGCGTTGCTGGAGTTCCGCCGCCGCCGGGGCAGAAGAAAGATATTAGTTCCGAGATATTAATTTTCAAAGTATCCGAGGAGATGCATTGGTGTTCCAGTTACTTTTGTGCTTCACATCATAAAACAGCGTTTCCCTCAAAAAGTTAACTGGAAAGCCGATGCATTTTGTCGGACACTTTGAAAATTAATATCTCGAAACTCGTTCAGTCCTGAGAATTCGTTCCAAATGGATACGCCTTGCGAACTCAGCGGCTATAATTCGTAGATTGAAAGATGTGCCGTAAAATAATTAATGAAAACGTTAATTAGCGTAATTATGTTAATTATTCAATGAGGCGTTTTGATTTCTCGTGGAAGTAATGGCCGCCTCAACGAGCAGTTTAGATCAAGGATTATAATTGTGCGAACTGCACACAGGCAATGTTTTTTTAAATTGGCGCAGCTAAAAAGAGACACCCTGTATAAGAAAGTGCACTTAGTCAAGAAAGTTGGCCTTCATGCGCCTTATTTGTTTTAAATCCTCTTTGATGAATAATGAGAGGGAGAAAGAGTGTGGCGACGGCGTCTGTGCACGTGGCCTGCGCTTCGGTGATTATAACGCCACGAAGCGTCGGAGGTGCCGGCGCGGCTGCAGCAGTGGTTGCGGCAGATGCGTGGGAGGTGCGGTGACCGCGGCGGCGCTTGTGTCGACGTAGTGCGGTGCCGCATGAAAAAGAAAATGCATGATTTAATAATGTATGCAGCCCATGTGTGCAGCCTAAACAGCTTCTACGGTAATACGTCTTCATATGAATGTTGCGGACCCATGAATTTTTATTTATAGTGGGTGATTCGGTGCATCTCATTTGTAGTTTTGCATATTCTATACCCATGATGCTGATGTTGCGTTTAGTGTGATATAATGTATTCATCGCCTACCTTTAATGTAAGACACCAGGCATTGTTATTATGTTTCTATTAGATCTGTATTCATACTTTCTCTGAGATTATTCTGTGGTTTATATTAGGCACAATTTCTTAATTTCAGGTGTTAGGTGCATCTTCGCATTGCTGTATTTGCCTCTCCCTCCTTTGCTTTTTTTTTACCACGGCCCTCAGCATCCCGAATGTCGGAATAACGTTTGATTTCATTTGACTCGGACTACTGTTCTCGTACGACAAATTTTTTTCTAGTTCTTTGTTTTCCAGCAACATTACCCTTACGCGATAGATATGTTTGTGCAAAAAAAGATGTGGCGCGTTCACGATGTGGCAGAGAAGCGGCTTTATGAAACTTCTGCGTGCGTAAAGAATGCGTGAAGCATAGAAGAAAGCTTCCGTGCTTTGCGACTACACACTTGATCTTCTATTATCTATACATCCGCTGCACCACAGTGCCCGATATGTTCAAAGATAGTGTTGCGCCATAGTTATTGTCACCTTGCCAAAGCCGACGACGAAGCATAGAAAGGTAGACAATTCAATAATGCATTAGAGTATACAGCCCCAGTATAAAGTTTACGGTTCAGATAAAAACATCAAAATGCAGAGCATTTCTGCACCTTAGTTATGCCTGCAAACAGCAATGGTGTCCAACCTATTAAACAAAAAATTATTTAAAAGGCCACCCAAAAGAAACATGCACTATTATAGATTAGACTTTTCAAGTGTTCCTTCAAAGCTCCATTGCCGCTGTTTTTGCTGGAAAAAGTTGGATACCAGCCGAATAAACAGAGAGGTCTAATTTGAATATTTATTAATATGTACGTATTTTAAGTATTATGAATATTATGTACGTCATTTTGACGTCACGAATTTGAAAGTAATATTTGGGCTGTCGATCTTTAGCACCATTCTATAATACTACTTGGAATACAATGCCATCCACGTTTTTAAATACATTGTTAAGGAGTACGGAGTAGATATTGTGGAAATTCATGAATGACGTGACGGCTGGCTGATGTGGAATTTGTTCTTCGCAACTTTCAGTTGGGCACTTTTCATTTTTGAATGTTTTGCGGTCTACGAAACCTGTCCTCCTGTTTTTCTTTCTTTCATGTAAAACGGTAACTGACCGATAGAGCTGAACATAATTATTTTGTAGTTTTTATTTTACAGAACTATCATATACCATAGTGTAACGTATACAGATCCCGTCTGGCAGTACCTCATCTATACCACATAGGCAATAAAAAATGTCGCAGTTTCGCCCGAAAGGCGAAGCATCAATTGCGATAGCAAATTGGTAGAGAGCTATTCGGAGTAGGGATAGTATATTTATCGGCTGCATAAACTTGGATACATTTGGACTAACTGAATTAACAAGCGTGAGGTCAGCGCGCACAAGCAAACAAGAATAGATCACACCGAATGACCGCAGACAACGACTGTCAAAACGCTGGCAGCAAGCGCAGCCGCCGCAGCGGGCGAATTGTTCGCGCGGTCAATCGCTTCAACGTAAACTGAGCGGCGAATGCACAGCGCATACAAAGGTCAGAGCCGTGTGGAGATTAGAGACGGTGCGGGCGACCGCCAGCGCCGGGCAAAGTGCAGAGGAGTTGTGCAGAGGAGAAGTTGTTGGCAGAGAAGAAGCTGCCCCCCCCCCCCCCCCTCCCTCCCGCGCTGCCTTCCCGCATTCTTGCTTTCGCGTGGGAGATTGAGTGGCCAATTCCCCTTGCGCCTGGTTGCAAGATAAGCATTTGGTGAAGCAGCACAGCGTCGCCCCGCCTCCCTCCCTCCTCCCATACCCCCATGGCCTTTCGCGCGACGGTCGCGTTTGCTTTCCGCCGTGCGTTCGCTCTCCGTGATAGCGCGCGTCCCCCGCACGCTTTCACTCGCGCATACGGCGCGCGGCGAAGGTTTTATCAACCTTGGAATCTATACGGAACCTCAGGGCGACGGCGACGACGGCAAAAATCCGGTTGAAGTGCCCATATAATTGCTATCGCAATAAAAAAATATATTGATCAAGTTCTTTATGTCTACTGGCACTACGTTTGCACTCAACAGAAGAAACTACTGCAGGTTCGGGTTCGTAATGTATGGTTAATTTTATGTTGTATTGTTGTAATGGAAAAATTATTGCTAGGTTACAGGAATACGACCGTTTTGCTTAACCATCTGCGATTAGCTCTGCGAAGCAAGCATGTTGCGTTCAGTGTGGTTCCGTATTTTATTTCTTCGCTGCAATAAACTCACGATTTCTTTATCTTCTTTCTGGGGTTTTACGTGCCAAAACCAGTTCTGATTATGAGGCACGCCATAGTAGAGGGCTCCGGATTAATTTTGACCACCTGGGGTTCTTTAACGTGCACTACAACGCAAGCACACGGGCGTTTTTGCATTTCGCCTCCATCGAAATGCGACCGCCGGGGCCGGGATTCGATACCGCGACCTCGTGCTCAGCAGCGCAACGCCTTAGCTGACTGAGCCACCCCGACGGGTGATTTCTTTATCATTCGTAATACCATATTAAAGATTTCATGTTGAAAATAGTCGAATATGAAGATTGACTTATAAATGCACGAGAAAGTGTTTACAACACTTCTTTGCTTTCTCTTATTTCTACACATCTGTTATTTCTTTTCTTGCTTCGCCGACGTTGGCCATCCTATTTCACGTTATGTTTTTTTTTTCCTTTTTTATCATTCTTATTTATATCTGTTTTTCTCGAAATATGATCCGATTCTTGAACTATTCCCAGTGCAGTGGGTGCGAGTCATTTTTTAGGCAATTGCTAACATCACCATTCCGAGAGGACCACGGGCCAGGTGCCATCTCGTGGTCCGCGCAAGTCCATGCTCCGAACAGAACGGCTCCTTTGTCGGCCAACGGTCCTCGTTCGGGTTGAGTACTGGTCAATATTGTGTTTCCATTTTTCTATTCATTCGCCCATCATTCAGCCCTTCTTTTGCTGTACGTTTCTTATCGAGGTAGTCGGGTTCGCTGCTCTTTTTTCGTTCTTTTTAAGGGGTGACCGCCACCGCAAATGATTTGCCTTCCAACCTGATACTTTGTTTTCGAGCTTCGTGTTATTTTTACTTACTATATATTTTCGTGCGCTGACTTCAAGCGTACACCTGCGACCTTTGCGCGCCCTAATGCAAGTACTATTCTCACGCAGAACATGAAGGTGGAGCAGCTGCGGGCTTCTCAAGATGGCCGCTACGTTCTCCTACCCGGAACATCGCCGAGAACCACCAATTCAGCGAAGGCGGGATTGCGTACGGCGCAGCAGACGAGATCAGCTCCGAAGCATCCCAGAACTACATTTGCTCTGCGAACGCGGTGAGCTACTTTGCTTCTTTACATGAGGCTCATGCGAAAGGGGTAGTTAGCTTTGCTTGGTAAACACTGAGCCATATACAGCGCGATGCCTGCACTGTAGCGTCGGCGTATACGGCTACGTTGCTTGCGCCGTGCGAAACTCTATCTTCGCACAATGCAGGGAACGTGTGCTGCCGTCTACTTTGACGTGTCTGGCGCCGAGTCACGCGAAAGTCTCGCGAAGGAGATATTACCCCCTAATAGCTTGAGAAAGTGATAGCGTGTGAGTAGCGCTTTAATACTTGCTGTGCCATGACCAGTCCGCAGAACGGCCGGTGTGAAGCGCCCGTCTCGTATACGTCTCGTATGTGCCAGGGGCACTATCCGCCTGCGGCCAGTAAAAAAAAAAAAAAAAAGAAAGGCATATTGAGAGTGGCATGCTCGTGGAAGTGACTGACCATGCGTCAGCGCTGGTATTTTTATAATTAGCCATAGCGAAAAAAAAAATGGATATAGAGGCGAAATACGTCTGCAAGTGTGCGGCTACGTTGTCGCAAGTTTTAAAACCGGCTTGCAGCAGCATTTCTCTTCACTGCGAACTTGTTCCTGAATTTGTTTCAGTGTGTTTTTCCGTGGCTTAGAGTGAACACGGGAAGTATCAAAGCGAAAGAGAAAGATTTCCAACAAGCTATGCAAGAAGAATAATTGCCTGCTCGGAACAGAGTTAAATCGACACCAAAAGAGACTGTCCCTTCACCAGCAACAAACAAAACGCGCCGCCGTTATTTTAGGTGCATCATTACGAGCGGCAGTCTCTTCTTATTGTTGATGTGTGTTAACGCCTTCGTTGTCAAGAGAAAAAGGCCCCAAGAACTTTTGTGCAATGTAATGTATAATTTGTCGTAGCGACGTGTACATCTTTGGTAATCACGGACACTAGACCGCAGGTGAGGCAGAATTTTACCATTTGGGTTTTCTCGTATGCTTGCTTTTGGTATTAACATTAACCACTGATTTCACGAGCTGATTGACCACAAGCATCGGAGCTACCAACTCCAGTGCTCGTAGTGTAGAGGCATCTCGATGTTGTAACGAGGCTTGCGGTGTTTGGCTTCTGAACAATGTGCGCATTCGGGTTGCTGCATCTCATGAGGCAAAAGGCGCCGGAAGTGCAGCCTTCGTCGACCTGCGTTGCTCCTCAGCTTTTACGGTTCTGCTGTCTGTGCACGCTCTGTTTCTCGAACATATTTCTAAGGCCTGTTTAGACATCATTCTTTTGCAGCCCCATGCGGAAGATTTCCGCATATTTCTCCTTGCTACCATGACTGCCCAAAGACGGTTTTATGTATGACAGGAAAATGGTGGCGTGTAGCCCGAGCTCGGCGTGTAGCCCGAGCTGTTCCGTTCGGGATCAGGCCTAAGATAAAGGGGTGGCGGGCCGGGCCGGGCCGGGCGGGTAACGTAGATTATTTCCGGGCCCGGGCCGGGCCCGGGTTTTGCCATAAAAGTTCTAATCGGGCTCGGGCGGGCAGCTCAACGTAAAAACGGGCCCGGCCCATGCCCGGGCTGAAAAAATCGGCCCGTGCAGTGCTCACGTAGAGACTACGGGTGATTTTCTGAATCTGATTGCCAACTACATGGAGAATTTTCTTTCACGCATGTTTTCTTTGTTGGTTCTTTTTTTTTTTACAGAGGCACCCATGGTTCCGCTAAAGCGTCTGCTTTTTCCTGTGGCAATCTTCGTCGTCGTAACGAATGTCAGCGGTCTTAAAATTGACGACACGTACGGAGGATACGTTGACGTGCTTGTTGGTATCCATCCGGACGTCCCAGCAAACGAAACAATCATCGATAACCTAAAGGTATGGGCGATAATATTAAATAAATTTACAATAATGAATGAAAAAAGCCTAAATGTGTACGCGGCATATACGTATACACCTCATTGCACCGCCAATGGCAAAGTGCTCGCATTTGTCTTGTTGAGATCTTCGACCTAGTCAGTTCGTCTGTTTAGGTTTAGTGCTGCACAGAATTTTGTGTTATCAAATTATTCACTTTAGAGTTAACTTCCTGTCGTCCCTTTACAACAGCCCATGACGAAGTGATCAACAACGTGGCAGACTTGTTCGACCATTGCAGATTCACAGCTAATTTCATCTGAAGCTCTTTCTTTCCAACAATTTTAATATAATATTAGAGCATAAGCTTTACTACGCCATGCCCCGCAAGGTCATTCATCATGTCGTAGTGACCTTGAGCCGCCGTATAGCGAGCCTCCACAACGCAAGTGTGGCAGCTGTGACGTCACGCCACGTGATCTGCTGTGGATAGGCGTCATAGCTGCGCTTGCTCAGAGCCTCGCCGCTGCGGTACCACGTGACTAGGCGAGGGTTTAAAGACGGCTTCGCCGGCGCTTGGTCGCTCAGTCTTGCCATGGCTGGCGCGCCGACTGGTCCGTCTTTGAGTGCGCTTCAGCGCAAGCGACAGGCTGAATCCAATCAATCAGTAGATATAGCTAGACGGCCAGACTGCGAAATCTCAAGCAAAGGCAAACTTAGATTCTCAAACGCCGGAGCAAAGGGCCAGGCTATAGCATGTTATAGAGCAGGTTACCAAGCGGGAAAGCGTGCATTAATGAAACACTGCGTGCATAGTGTTTGCAAAACCAAGCCAAACAGACCTTTCGCTTGTGATAACCAGGTTTACAAGAGTTGAATCTCAGCCAATTTTTTATATCGCTACGAATACTGCATGCATATGACCTATAACGTGACAAACATTGATACAATATCTATAGTTGGGTCCCAATTTCGTTATCCCAAGACACATGTGACCTATGTTTGAGTATAACGCTTCTTACGATGTTTCAAGCATCGCAAAAAGGTATTTTACTGCAAAGGGTTCAATTTACCCACAGAGTTACAAATACGCACTACCACTAACCACAACTCAGACGTAGATTTCAACCAAACGAAATTACTGCGCGTTGCTCTTGGTTGTCCATAGAGTCCGCGAACCTGCTGCGCAGTTCGCTTAGTACCCTATAAAAACGAGAATTCGCTATTTATCTGCAAAGATTGTAATTCACCAACAATGTTTAAATCACACCGCATACCATATCTACCATTTCTCTAACTTACTCCTACATTCCTCAATTTACTCAAATGGGATCCCGTTGTCACGTGCAGTTCGCATAGGACACATTGGGCATATCAACTGTATAAGTCGTACTTACTGGCGAAATAGTAATAAATCCAAACAATTAAAGCTTTGCGGGCCACAAGTTCTAAAGTGCCGCCCTCTCCCAGCCTCTCTTTATTTTCACAAGTTCGAATTCTGTTCCATATCCCGGCCACGGCGGCGGCATTTCGACGGGGTGAAATGCCGCCCCGTCATAATGCCTCATAATCAGATCGTGGTTTTGGTACGTAATACCCTATAACTTTTTTATGCGTTAGCCTAAGTGGCTCATAAGTGAAATCGGTGATGGGTAGTGTGCAGCCGCGAAGGAAGCGGAGGAGGAAGGCACCTGAAGGTGGCGAATTGCGCCCCGGGAAAGTAGGAAGGAGCGTGCTGAGCGCGCGCCTCAATGCAACGCCACCTAGAAGGAAATGTAGGTGGCGTTGAGAAAAGCAGGGAACGAGCAAAGAGGCGAAGCTTCGCCGAGGAGGAGGCTAGGCGGACGCGTGCAGGGTTTACCTTCTCTGGCAGTTCCTACGGGTGCTGTGCGTGAGATGGACGTACCGGGTTCGTCTCGTGATCCCGCCGTATGCTATATATGTGCGAGTGAAAGCTTGCGACTGTGAACCGCTTTTACGAAGAGAAACATCACTAACTTTTAAAAATTCTTTTCCAGTCATTATTCTTCCCTCACTGCCGCGAATCCTGACTCACATTTATATTGACTCTGAGCGCTTGAATTTTTAAAATTTTAAATGTTATAGCTTTACGCTGAATTCTTTCTAATGCAGCAATGTTAGTTTTGGTGTAAGGGGCCCATACTATGCATGCATACTCAAGTTTGGTGCTAATAGCGATGTGTAGGCTAAACGTTTAGCTTCAGCGGGAGCTTGTTTTAGTTTATGACGTTGAAGACAAAGTTTACGAAACGCTCGTAATGTTCGTAATGTGAGCGTTCCGGTGTATGCTATTTGTTATTTGTGAGGCCAAGTGGTACAGATCCTAGGGCATAAGGAACAGATAGACAATTTTTTTAGGTATTTTCATCCCACTGTCTTGTCAGCATTGAGTTCCATATTCCAACGGCAGCACCAAGAAGGGAGATATTGAACGTTATTTTTCAGGGTTATCTGATCACCGCGGCCGGTTACTTCACCAAACCGCGCACAATCATCAGCGAATAATTTTATTTGAACGGTTTCAGGGAGTAAGCTGGTAATTTCATTATTATACGTATATTAAAAACCATAAAGGCCCTTGAATGCTACCCTGAGGAACACCTGAGGTAATTGGGAGCTCACAGGATTGGTTAAGTGTCAATACTTGACAACTGTTTTCGGTTCGTGAGGTACGCTGAAACCCAATTAATAATGAAACAAGAAGGGTTATTTAATCGAAGCTTTTTTCAATGAATTTCGAGTGCGCAACAAGGTTAAATGCTTTCCTGGAGTCTAAGAATATTACATCTACCTGGCCGAATTTGTTTAAAATATTCGCAAAAGAATGGATAACCAATGATAATTGGAGGACAGTGGAAAAACCTTTTCGAAAATCATGCTGCGTAGGTGAAAGAACACTGTTATCATTTAAGAATTTAGTAATTAAGTTAGCTATGATGTGTTCTAGCATCTTACAGCATGACTATGTTAGCGATATTGGGGGATAGTAACTTATCAGTTTTACATCCCCTTTCTTCGGCAATTCCACTGCACGTGCGAGCTGCACGTGCAGTGGGCAAGATATGGTTAAAGTACCGCTGTCAAGCATGCCCAATAGACGAGCTCAAGGTAGCTTGAGCGTTTTGGATTTTTGTTCTAGAGGCGTTCTTTCGACTCCAGCGTTTTATCTTTCTTTTCAAGTGAATGACTTATCGCGTCACCCAAGGAATAACTTTCGCTGTTTTCTTTGTGTTGCTTGGTACAAAATGTTGAATACAGTAGGTGCAAAGTTCCTTGAACCATTGCCAAAGTTCTATAACATTGCTTCCTTGAAAGCGGCTGTGGTGAGACTGAGGTGGCACGCGAAAAGTCCTTCACTGAAACACCTTTCGTTTTACTCGGATTGCATTTTTTCCAAACATGAAAATCACACCATTTCATGATCAGATGCGCCGCGTTCAACCGACACTGAAAATGTTTTCGACTGTTCTACTCGCAAGCACATGATAAAGTACTGATGACAACGAACCATGCACGCGCTTGGGTAAATATACAACTTGTTGTAAATTATGGCGCAAGATTATATCATGCATACAGCGGAAATGGGAAGCAAGTTCTGCACTAGAAGAAATATCTTCCCAGTTAACTCCTGAAAGAATAAAGTGTCCTATTAAATTTTTTTTGTGCACGAATGACGTGATCTGCGCACGCAAATCACCGAGTAATTGGAACGATGAGCCAGGCGCTCGATAAACGACAAACAACAGGAAAGATTGTCTCCACCTAGAAACCTTTACGCTAATAGTTTCTATTTTGCCAACCTGACGCAAGAGAGTGACTTGCAAATTTCACTTTACAAGCACAGCCACCCCGCGTTCTCTCGTTGATCTATCGCGACGAAAAAGACGATAACAAGGTGGGAACACGTCTTCATCATTGATTGCGCTTTGTAGCCAGGTTTCTGTTAAAATAACCACGTGCGGACTATAGCCCATGATAACAGCCTCGAGTTGATCAGATTTGTTGGATTAGAATGTGTTTTCCGTCATTCCCAATGAAAAGGTTGCAATCTAATGAAGTTTCTCGTTAATTAAAGCTACTTTCCTTTTTTGCTCCCTTTATATTAAAGCACTCTCCCACAGAAGTTTCTTTCCTGAGCGTGTTTAGCGAGTAGCCATTTTGTGCGAATGTATCTGTGCTTTTCAATTTGTAAGCATTATTCATGAAAGAGCGTAAGATTGGGCGAGTTGGTATTCCATGTCTTGTACTTAATAGCGCATAAAAAGGGGACGAGGCACAGATAGACGACGCGGACACAGCGCTGTGTCCGCGTCGTCCATCTGTGCTTCGTCCCCTTTTTATGCGCTATTAAGTACAAGACATTATTCATGATTTGACGTTTTTCTTCGTAATCTTGAACGTACAAGATGACTGGTCATGATTTACCAGGCCGACCAAGGTGATAAATTCTGCCAACTGACTTGCATGCGATTGCAAGCCTAGTGCAAAAAAAAAGTCAGTAAAAACTTTGCGGCGCAGCGCTGCCTCTGTCTCGTCTTTATCCCGTGATACCCTAAAAAGACCACTAAATTTGAGCGTCTACTCCTGTCCTCCAAATCATTAATCTTGGCCTCCAAGGATTTTACCGTGCGTTCAAGGCTGTCCACGCATGCAGTTTCTTTTTCGATTGCTGAGAAATTAGCACGCCAGTCCACGAGACGTTTTTCCATGTTTCTTTGATTATTGCGGAGTGCTGTAACATCTTCGGCTAGCTTATTCTGACCCAAAAGTATTTTTTCCAGCAATTCACGAGTACTAGTCATCTGCGTCAGGGCCGAGATTTACCTCAACGTCTCCGCACAAGAGAAGCAAGCACATACAGTATACACATCATACGCGATTGAGACAGTGCTGCGGGCACTTTAAGACCAGAAGACTTCGACAATTGCTCTTTAAGGAGCTGTAGTAAGGACTAACCTGCACAAGGCAGACGAATGGACGATTAGACCACATGCTTGTTCCTGGTCCACCATGCCCACTGATGTGGAATGCCTGAAGCTCTCGCTTTATAGCCCAATGCGGTGAAGTCACGTGAAGTGAAGATGGCGCTTTTGGAATGCCGCGAGTCAGCGTGCATGTGGCACCAGGAAGGTGAGGCACCGAGCACTGCGTTGGTGACGCAGCTGTAGATTGCGGTTACGTGGTAGTGTTTTGAAGAATCTGATGATAGATCACTGTGGTGAAGTTTTTGTTTAGCTACGTCGGTCCGGCAAGTCCAAGAAAGCACTTGCGCGAGGCGAAGAATGGCCCCTTAGGCCACATACTCCTTCCTGGTCCGCCTTGCGCACTCAAGCGGAATGCCTGAAGCTCTTGCATCATAGCCCGATGCAGTGAAGTCACGTGAAGGGAAAATGGCGTTGCTGGAATGCCACGAGTCAACGAGGATATGACGCCATGAAGGTGAGGCACACAGCAGTGTGACGTTCGTGACACAGCTGTAGATTGTGGTTGCGTGGTAGTGTTTTGAAGAATCTCATGATCGATCAGTCCGGTGAGCATTTCGTTTGGCTTCGTCGGTCCGGCAAGTCCAAAACCAAGCACCTGCACAAGGCAAAAGAATGGCTCATTAGACCACATGCTCGTTCCTGTTCCGCCGTGCCCTCTGATATGGTTGTTTTGGGGGGTAAAATTCGAGAATTTAATTTTTAGTTTTAACTTTCAACGTGTCAACATCGTTCCTCCTTGCATGACGTAACATCTGAGTAGTTAAAAATTGTAAATTGTAGTAAAGAGTTATAAATAAAATGCCTCTTATTTATTCCAATGTGAATGAAAATGTAGTTCAGCCAATTTTATTGCGCTTTCCATGTATCCAGAAATTTCTCGCATTGCCCTGCGGCTATCTATCGAGCTTCGCCGCAATGCACCTGCGTATTTGACTGGGAGCTATTTTAAAAATAGTTAAAAAGGCCACCTGAATTGCAGCAACTTTCAGTTAGCAACGTCGAGAGACAAACACCATTCTAATAACATCAGTATTTACGACACTTAGTTGTAACGACTTGGCTGCGATATACCGGAATTTGAATACTGACCAAAATTCCCTTTTAACGCAGCATACTTTACAAGCAAGTGCCGTAAATACGCATGGTAATAAAACCGCGCACCCTATCGATGTTGCTAACGAAGTTGTTGAACTGGCCTCCTGAAGTTTTTTTTTTTTTTTTTTTTTTTTTTAAATGCTGCCAATTGAGCTGCGTTGGTGCATTGCGGTGAAGTTCGACAAAGAACCGCAGAGGCAAAGAGCAATATTTTTGGACATGTACTATAAATAATTCATTGGTGCTACCTCTCCTCACAGAATATTTTTTTTTAGGTTCTTAGCTTTTGTCCGTGAAACATCACACTTCTCAAAGAACACATAGAGAAAGAGGCACAGAAGCTTAGACCGGATGTACATCTCTACGGTAGCAATACTTATGTCGTATGTTGGCTTAAAGCTAACGCTTCGATGGCTCAAATATGTGCGTCACACTGCAATTTAAAAAAAAAATATACTGAGTCAACCAGCTTCGAAATTAGTAATCTATATCAATTACAATTGCGTCGATGCTACGTGGAAAACTCGAAGGCCGTTGGAATGTTTCATTATCTAAACAGAAAACTGGTAGGGCGACCGTGCAATCTATTGTCTCTTCTCGCGGAGAAGTTTGTCCTCGAGAAAGGAGATGGCGCTTTCGGCGGTGCGCCATGCGTTTCCTCGTCGAAAGCACACGTATACGAAACCATTACCGCTTCTGCCCTGTTTCTGTGCGATCAAGCTGTCTGAAATGTAACTGGGTTTTCGAGCACGCGCTGTGCTCAATTCATGCTGCAAAATGTGTAGCAGTGAGTTCAAGATGTGTACAAAAGTTGGCTGCAAAAATAGTGACTGGCATATTGAGGAATGGAATGAGTATTTGTGGCCAAGTTCACGGACCATTGCTACATACGGACAGCCTCTGTTGCCGGCCCTTCTCGATGTAAGACTTTCCTCGTGGATAAAAAAAAGTTCACTTGCCCGTCAGCGTTGTATCGCTATCCTCCAATGAAAAGACTTCAACCCCGGAACCTCGGCAAGAGTGAGTACCGCTCGTTAAACAATGACAATGAGAGTAGCGCTCCTTCCTGGCATAGTAAGTTTCGCGCACGTTATCTACGCACATCGACCTCAAATCGCACGCAAGCTTACGTACATTGTACCGCCAACGTATTAGTAATATGTGAATGGGCGCACGATTGAGTCACTGCGCGAAAGCATGGTTGACAGCGACTACACCGACAGCTCACGAGTGGTCGACGCTGAATGTTTCGTGACGGTCCACAGGAGTAAGCGAGTTACTAGCGATAATACATCTTTGCTACAAGCTATTACGAAGTACAGTACAGCTACGTTTCAAGCCTTGTGTGCAGCCAGACTAAATCTATTGCAACTGAGCACATGCACCTGCGAGTGATTAGGCAGAAAATATTCACCGACGAACTTCACCGAGTCGGAAATGTGACAAACAACTGCTTCAAAGTATTTGCCAAATAAAGAACGAGGAGCAAAACACACGTATCTCGATTCAATTCATAAGCGGAAAGCTTGGATAGCTTGGGATATATTTCTAGCCTCATTTTTAGAAAAAGCACCATATACGCTGCGCGCGCCGTTTGGAAAAAGCTTATGAGCTCCGAAAGCGCTTTTACATGTCCTCTGAAGCTGTGGCCAAAGCTTCGTGTTGTGCACCCAGTCAGCGTATACGATATTTCCCGAAACAGAGGTCTCCTGAGCCGCCGCGGATGTCATGTACGCCCATTGTAAACACGGAGGCAGCTGAGGCAAGCAATGGACCCGTCACCAGTGATCAAACATGGCAGCGCCCACGGGATCGCTGCGAAATGGGTCAATAATCGGATACAACTTAGGAAGGCAGGAGAGGCCTCGCCAAATGACCGAGGAGCGGCAGTGACCGAGGAGTGGCAGTCGATTGCCTCGACGACATAATACGACCGAAAGCGCTTTTACATGTCCTCTGAAGCTGTGGCCAAAGCTTCGTGTTGTGCACCCAGTCAGCGTATACGATATTTCCCGAAACAGAGGTCTCCTGAGCCGCCGCGGATGTCATGTACGGCCCATTGTAAAACACGGAGGCAGCTGAGGCAAGCAATGGACCGTCACCAGTGATCAAACATGGCAGCGCCCACGGGATCGCTGCGAAATGGGTCAATAATCGGATACAACTTAGGAAGGCAGGAGAGGCCTCGCCCAAATGACCGAGGAGCGGCAGTGACCGAGGAGTGGCAGTCGATTGCCTCGACGACTAAAGATGCCATACGACCCGCTGATGCGACCCGGCCAAGTTCAAGCCAAGTTCACGATGTTAAGGCGAAATAAGGCGCCGGCATGGTGCCACCAACAAAATACGTGGGTTCGAGTGTCTTAATTAACTCTACCTTTATTAAGATAGAGTGAGTTAGGACAGTTGAACGCACGACCTTTGGTGGCAGTTGAGCCCACAAACATTGGTGGGAGTCGAGCCCACCACCTATGGGGGAAGGTAATTAAGGTAGACTTAATTCAGCCACTCGAACACACGACCTGTGGTAGGATACGAACTCACGACCTTTGGTGTTAAGCAAAGTTGATTAAAATAGCGTTAATTCAGCCACTCGAACACACGATCTTTGGTGGGAGTCGAAACCAAGACCTTTGGTGGGAGTGGAACCCACGACCTTTGGTGTTAGTTAAGGCGAAGTTAATACGGACACAGCTAAATAAGGTAGAGTTCATTAAGGCACTCCAACCCACGACCTTTGGCTGAATTAAGTAACAACGCATTCGAATGAGAATGCCAAGTAAGTTAATGATTGTCTCGTGAGTGTGCAGGCTTTCACGTTCATCCTCTTTAGCGTATGCTAACGTTACTGTAAACGTTTTTTTTTTTTCAGACACGTTGCAAGTCTATACCATTACCCTAAGTAAATCTAAAAGTTTAGCATCCCACTGCCGGAGTAAGCTTTTGTCCCGATGGCCTCCGGTACCAGCCTGACTGGTGCTTGCTATAGCTAAGGCGCGCCACGCATGCACCTGGCGCCATTTATCTAGCCTACACACACGAGGCTGGTGCCGGAGATTCGTCCACAAAGTTAGCCTTGAAGCCGCCTATTACAACAGCCTTAAAAAAACTACCGCAGATCGCGTCGAGATATTTCTGTAACCAGAGCAACCACAGGAACACGGAGCGAAACATCAGATGATCGTGTAATTTCTGATGCAATAAAATCTCAAAACGCGGTCGACACACAAACACAAGTCACATGCACACAAAAATAACTCGCTAAAGCGCACTAGCAGAGACAGCAGAGCACAATGCGTAGGTCATTCATTAATCACACACGTATAGGCGAGAGTAAATCGAGAAGTATTGTCAATTTCCTTATCCACCGCTATTTCCGCACAATTCTCAACATATTGTCCCTTTTACCATACTACACCTTTTGGCATCGTCTCATAAGCTTCTGTATGTCGTCCGCGAAGGGAGTGTTTGGTTACCCGTGATCTCACGTCGACACCACTTGCCGGACATCGTCATTCGAACAAAACCAATAACCACACTGCGTTCAAAAGGCCGAAAATGTAGATTTCTGATGGCGCCTGGTCAATGCCATAGGTAATATGAGTAACTGCTAATAGCCGGTGGTGGATGTCCGCCGTATGGACTGTCTCCGACTACATAAGGCGCACTACGGTGTGCTGTTCCTCGATGCCGCAACCGTAGAGTGGTGCGCCCGCACAGGTGACGTTATTGAAAAAGAGGGAGAGATAGTTTATTTCTGTTTTGTTGCAGAAAATTGCGGTATATCTAAATGACGTTACGTCTCACGTGGCCTCACCACGAGCCAAAGAGATAATAATTAAATAGCAGTGGCTAAATGTAAGTAAAGACATATGATGGCAATTCGCGGTGATATTTCCACAGATTAGGAATGCACATATTAAATGGGTAAATACTTTATAATGCCATAAGTAATATGAAAAAAAAAAGACATGTAAAATAAGTCATACGGCTTGAATTCCATGCATTGCGAGACTACAAAAAAAAGAAGAAAACAAACACTGAGAGCAAGAAGAAAGAAACAGCGACATATCAATCTGAATTCGCAATCCTAAGGAAAAGCCTTATGATATGGTGTTTATATTTGCGTTGCGTAGGTTTAAATTTGATATCCGCCTTGGCAATTCAGTCATGCAAGCACTCCAGAAGTTAATAATAATTTTCAGTGTAAATTTATTGTAGAAGGTGCTTAATTTCAAAGCATGGTAATGCGAATTTTGATGAGCATTCCTGTCTTGACGTTTAGTAAAAAAAAATATGATAAATATTAGCTGCTACTTGTACTTGTCTCTAGCCTGTAGGATACGTTCTATAAGTATTGTTGAGGTGCTTGATTGCGTTGGATGGCCGTTATGGTATTTAAAAATTCGTAATAATGTATTCTGAAGAAATTGTAATTTGTTAACGAGTTATTTGTTAAGTTTTCATCGTTTGTAGATTCCCACACCAGCATCCCATAGGACAATCGGGAGCAACACAGCAGCTAATATATTTATTTTTCAATCATAATGAAATAAGAATAGACAATTTAACGAGGCAGCTGCCGACAAGGTTACTTAATTTTGCTCTAAGCATGTCTGCATGTTGCTGTACAGTGCTTGAATGAATGAGACCATGGTGCATACTTCCTCTTACATGCGTCTCCAAGTGTATGCGTAGTGCTATTAGACCTACCTAGTCTCCATTTTACAGAAATTAGGCATAACCGTAGGTAACAGGCAGTGTACGCGCAGTAAATACTTTTGTTCAACGAAAACCGCCGGAGTGGGCGAATATGACATATGATAAACACATACGCGGATAGTGCATTTCCTCCTCGCCAGCGCCTTGCTAGAATAAAAGGATGAGTCTTAACATGCAGGTGCTGCTTCGATCGTCGTCCCAGTTTCTACACAACGCCACTGCTGGTCCTATTTCCATCAAGCCAGTCGTTATACGGTTTCCGAAGACGTTGCCGTAAAGGAACCAATCCGAGAGTGCGCCAAAATGCTGCTTCGCAAAGAGTGACGTCCATGTGGAAATTCCAGCCGCAGATGACGAAGAAGAGCTTTTCCGAACAAAGCTCCGGAGGGAGTGCGGAAAACGTGGAGTCTTCATAAAATGTTCCGACCCGAGTACTCGAAGAGCTGAACTCAAGACCGGGAAACTTGGACGAAGCAGGTGCCCATTTATTATGTACATCATAGAGATATATAAAGAGTAAGGAAGACTATTAGCTGGTCTTTATAATACTCACAAAAGAAATGTCCGTGACAAGTACGCGTACAACGACAACACATTATGTGGGAGAAGTTCGCCGTATAATACGCCAGGTTAGGGGGGGGGGGAGGGGGGATTCGAAACCACCGCATGCGTCTAGAGCACTTCCACTAGACTATCATCCAGGTAGATGTGCCAAATTTTACTTCATTTGGAAAACATGGATATGGCGTACTCACTCATACGCGACGTCCATAGACGTTTTTCCTTAGTGTCACGAGCATCGAGTGAGACTCTTGTTTCTTGGGCAGCACTTCTGGTATACTTCCTGAGACGACCGGGGCCGAAATGAGCCAGCTCTGTGAGGTGCCTAAACGGTAGCCCTTTGCTATTTGTCGCGTTTAATATTGTTCCAGATTGTCAGACTTTAAGGAAACCAGGAAACTTGGTGGGTTAGATACAAATATTGAAATGTTATTTGCTTATGATGTTATTTTAACGGATTGCCATCCTAGCAAGAGAAACTTCGTACGTTTTGGCAGTTTACATTTTTCTGATAAGAAGGTCTGAAGACTGGTCGAATGTCACAGGTGCGTTAGAACACCCCTAACTACCCTCTCAACAGGGAAGCATAGCGTTGCCCCAATCTTTACGAATAGATGACTTCTTAGGCTTTAGTAAATTAGCTTTGTGCGGATTGTTTATTGTTCCGTAATCCGCAGCTGCGAAAACAGCCTTAACATAAAGGCACTTCACTATGTTGAATACCTTGTCCTCATACAGGTGTACAAACACTCCAAACACTCATTTCTTTTTGATGCATGCAAAGGCATGCCCAGTTTGGGTGAGTGTGTCGAAGGCGGAGAGTGCCGGAACTACGCTCGGTTCCAGCGGTGACACCAGATCAGATAAGAATGGCCGGATTCGCAGAGCGAGCAAGGGCCGCTGCTATGTTGTAATCGGTGTTAATTAACTTTGGGCTTTCATATCCATTTCTTAATTTCTCCTTTTACAAACAGTACTACTCTTCCCTCCCGAAAAAATAATGCTTTATTTAATTCCAAAACGGACAGATTCGCGATGTCCGGAACAGCTTCACCAAGAATGTAGAAAAAAAAAACTGTCAGCCCTTCCACTGGGGTGGAGATGGAAGACCAGCGAAGCTTTACTATGGTGGGAATGAATGTATTTGACATGGTATGCATGACATGCAATGGTATGTATGACATGCAGGTGCGGCTTCGATCGTCGTCCCAGTTTCTACACAACGCCACTGCTGGTCGCGTTTGCATCAAGCAAGTCGTTATACGGTTTCCGAAGACGTTGCCGTAAAGGAACCAATCCGAGAGTGCGCCAAAATGCTGTTTCGCAAAGAGTGACGTCCATATTGAAATTCTAGCCGCAGATGAAGAAGAGCTCCTCCCAACAAAGCTCCGGAGGGAGTGCGGAAAACGTGGAGACTTCATAAAAGTTCCGACCCGAGTACTCGAAGAGCTGAAGTCAAGACCGAGAAACTTGGACGAAGCAGGTGCCCATTATTATGTACATCATAGAGATATATCAGAATCAGAATCGGTTTTATTGAAAGTGAGTAAAAAGATTACAGGCTGTTAGTATACAGAAGGAGGTCCCGAAGTCAGAGACTGCAATGGGACCTCCTTTTCAATTTGCACATAAAAAAGTACAGATTACAGCAGTTGTGACACATCGTGAATAATTTAAACATAATAAAATTAAAACATAATATTTGCAATTTAAACATAAGAAGATACAGATTACAGGAGTTGTAACACATCGTGAACAAGAACTACTAACAGATTTTAGCATAAATAGGTTAGTTAAAGAATTAAACGTTCATAGATAGGAGGCATATATATAAAAAAGCACTGTAGTATAATTTGTCGAACACCAAGAGTATAGAGTATAAATGACTGGACGTACATAATATAATTGTCAAACTCAAATACATGTGCATGACAAGGACATCAAACATGAATCAAATTGCACTACTATGAAAATTAAATGAAGGCACATTGAAATAATGGCTATGAGTATAAACTAATCATCAGTATTGGACAAAATGTATTGTTTTATTTGTTTCTTGAATTCATGAATTTTAAGTGTTTTTATATCTAATGATAGTGTGTTCCAGAATGCGACGGATGAAAAATTGACGCTTTGTTTGCCATAATTAGTATGTATTTTGGGCAAAATGAAGTTCCTGTTTATTGAAAACCTGGTTATATTGGTGTTCATTAGAGAAGATTGTGGCATCAGACTATCGCTTCGTGAGTAATTGATCTGTTGGAACAAAAAGGTACCGAGGTTATATTTAACTAATTTTGCGACTGAGAGAATGCGGTTAGTTCGCAAAAGATATGCGGCGTTATGGTCAAAGGGGCTAAGTGTGATTATCCCAACAGACTGATTTTGTAGTACTTGCAATGAGGGTTACGTATGTGTTTCCCCAAGAAGTAACGCAGTAGTTAATATGTGAATGAATAAATGAAAAGTATAAGGATAGTAATGTTTGATAGTTAAATATGTGTCGTGTGTTTAGAAGCACCCTAATCCCGTAGGTAATCTTATGTTTTACAATAGATATGTGTTCAATAAACTTGAGATTTCTGTCAACTTCTACACCAAGATAATTACAGGAAAAACTTGCAGGGATAGGACTGGCACCAAGAAGAATAGGAGGAATGGAATGAAGTGGTCCTTCGTGGGAAGTGAATGAAACAAATTTTGTTTTTGACGGGTTTATCTGTAGCTGGTTAGCATGGCACCACTCCAGCAGGCTGTATAAATCGTCATTAAGGTTGGATATTAGAGTTGAAAGACATTTATTTGAGTTGATAGTAGTATCGTCTGCATAAAGTATACATTTCGAAGAGGAAAGACAGTTAGGCAGATCATTGACATATAATAAGAGTGGACCCAGTATGGAACCCTGGGGCACGCCAGTGATAGTGAGCATGGTTTTAGAATGAACACCTGAAATAGTTACTATCTGCATTCTGTCTGTTAAGTAATTTTGCAGTAATAGTAATGCTGGACCGGTAATACCTAATGATTCAAGCTTATGAAATAAGATATGATTTACTTTCTCGAACGCTTTCGTCAAGTCCACAAATACAGAAGCTGCGTAGTTACCCTCATCGATAGCGAGCTTTAGTGCATCGGTTAGCGCAACGAGAGCAAGCTCAGTCGAGTAACCTGGGCGAAAGCCGTATTGGAATGGTGAGAGAATGTTGGATTTGTTAAGGTAATTAGTTAAGCGCTTTTCGATAAGCTTTTCAATTACTTTGCTAAAGAAAGGTAGTACACAGATAGGGCGACAATTGGAGATTAACGATCTGTCACCTTTCTTAAAAATTTGAGTGATCCTGCCTTGTTTAAGTTCCTGGGGGAAGCTGCCTGATTTAAACATGATGTTGATTAGGTCCGCAAGGCTGTAAGATATTAAGGGTGCAAATAAGTTTATATGATATGGGTGTAATTTGTCCATGCCGGCACCGGTTATCTTCATGTTGTTTATAACGTTTTGAACTTCCTGGGATGTGGTTGGAAATAAAGAGAAAGACTGGGGCACGCGGCAGCGCACGGGATTGACATGCACAGGTGTCTGTAGTTCACTGCTGAAAAAGAATTCAGCGAACGCATCAGCTATTTCTTTGGTGGTTTTGAACACCATGCCTTGATGAGTAATTTCTGTTATTGTTTCGTGATTTTTTGTCCTATTTAAAAAGGAGATCACTATTTCTCATTTCTTTCTTATGTTTTCACCGCATTCCATAATTTTCCTTTCGTACCATGTTTTTTTTTTAGCTTTTTTCATTGTGGCGGAAAGCTGGTTAGGAAAGTTATTGTACCGAATGGCTAAGTTCTTGTTAAATGGTTGTCTTTTGGTTTGTAAAGATTATCCTTTTTGCGCATTAAAGCTAGAAGCTTATTCGTTATCCATGGATTCTGAGGTGACGCAAATTTGATTTTGCATTTCACTTGATGGGAATGAAGGTCAAAACAGGATTTAAGCATACAGATAAAGAGTGAAAATGCTCTTTGTGGATCATTTGTAGATAATATGGGAGACCAGTCAAGATTCGATACGGCTTCAATGAATGAGTGTTTGTCTAGTATAAATTTTGAGTACGAAATTTTTGCGGAGCCATGGGTAGAGTGAAAATTTAAAAATATAGGATAGTGATCAGTTATGTCGGTCATTAGAGTACCTGCATCTGGTCGATATGCCAAATTTGATAGTACATGGTCAATTATTGTACCTATGGGGTGGTTCGAACATCGTGTCGGTATCTTATTTAAACATTCATAACCAAAGCTGTTAAAACAATCAGAATAATGTAAAGCGTTACTAGACGTGCTGTCAGCGAGGTTTATGTTGATGTCGCATATAATAATTACATTTTTGTTTTCATTTGCTAGGATTCCCAAACATTATCGAGAGCAGCACAGAAATCTATTGCTGATGAAGAGGGTGAACGATATATGCAACCAATTATTAGGTTTTTGTTGTCTATGTTAAGGAATTAATTTTTAGTTCGATCCAAACATCTTCACAATTGATTACGTTAAGCAAAAGATCGCTCCTTCTTTTGTACGTAGTATACGTAGTATCGTGATAGATAAGCAGTGCTGCGCCGCCATGGTTGCTGAACGGACGATTGGAGTATTCAGCAACAAAATTACGAAAACAAAAATGTGTTTATCGTGGTCGCTCAACCATGTTTCAGATGTACCGATGACTGAAAATGGGAAGGATAATGTAGATAGGACAAGAGAAAATTCATCGAAGTGTTTGCGCAGACTGCGCGCATTCAAATGCAGGACAGATCGCCGATGATTTGAAAGAAGAATATTTAACTGGTTAGCTGTGAAATAGGATGAAATTGCGAGATTTGACTAGACGACAGGCACGGGGCAAGGGTTGCTTAGAGTTATCACTGAAAGATCGTATTCAGTTGCGATGCGACAGACACGACTTTCAGTTGTTTTCCGAGCCTTGATTTGTAAGAGTAAGGAAGACTATTAGCTGGTCTTTTATAATACTGACAAAATAAGTGTCCGTGACAAGTACAACGACCACACATTATTTGGGAGAAGTTCGCAGTTTAATACGCCAGGGGGGGGGGATTCAAAACCACCGCATTCGTCTAGAGCACTGCCGCTAGACTCTATCATCCAGGTAGATGTACCAAATTTTACTTCAGTTCGAAAACATGGATATGGCGTACTCACTCATACGCGACGTCCATAGATGTTTTGTCTTAGTGTCACGAGCATCGAGTGACACTCTTGTTTCTTGGGCAGCACTTCTGGTATACCTCCCGAGACGACCGGGGCCGAAATGAGCCAGCTCTGTGAGGTGCCTAAACGGTAGCCCTTTGCTATTTGTCGCATTTAATATTGTTCCCGATTGTCAGACTTTAAGGAAACCAGGAAACTTGGTGGCTTACATACAAATATTGAAATGTTATTTGCTTATGATGTTATTTTAACGAATTGCCGTCCTAGCAAGGGAAACATCATACGTTTTGGCAATTTACATTTTTCTGATAAAAAGGTCTGAAGACTGGTCGAATGTCACAGGTGCGTTAGAACACCACTAACTACCCTCTCAACTGGGAAGCATAGCGTTGCCTCAATCTTTACGAATATATGACGTCTTAGCCTTTCGTAAATTAGCTGTATGCGTATTGTTTATTGTTCCGTAATCCGCAGCTGCGAAAACAGCCTTAACACAAAGGCACTTCACTATGTTGAATACCTTGTCCTCAGACAAGTGTACAAACACTCCAAACACTCATTTCTTTTTGATGCATGCAAAGGCATGCCCAGTTTGGGTGAGTGTGTCGAAGGCGGAGAGTGCCGGAACTACGCTCGGTTCCAGCGGTGACACCAGATCGGATAAGAATGGCCGGATTCGCAGAGTGAGCAAGGGCCGCTGCTATGTTGTAATCGGCGTTAATTAACTTTGGGCTTTCGTATCCATTTCTTCATTTCTTCTTTTACAAACAGTACGACTCTTAACTCCCGAAAGAATAATGCTTTATTAAGTCCCAAACGGACCGATTCGCGATGTCCGGAACAGCTTCACCGAGAATGTAAAAAAACAACAACAAAAAACTGTCAGCCCTTCCACTGGGGTGGAGATGGAAGACCAGCGAAGCTTTTCTATGGTGGGAATGGTATGTATTTCCTATTATGACTATTACGATGTGATGGTGTAATTGGTTATATGAGCTATTAAAGAATGAGAAATGTGTATGATCCGGTGATTTTCATTTATTTAGTGACCCCAGGGACCATGACCATGGTCGCTACGGTACACCGCCATAAAGGTTAGCACGTTCTTCATAAACACGTCATCAAGGCCACGCGCGTTTGGTGCGAACGCGGGCAAAACTCCGCCGCTGTCGATAGCTGTTGTGCGCGCTGTTTGTGTGACCGCACACAACCGCTGTCAAAACGCTGGCTACGTGACCAACGGCTGAACCCCGTTGTCGACACTGTTAGGGGAGATGCGGGTGAGAGCCCAGAAAGAGCTGGCGGCCGAGGCAGGCAGGGCTGCACGCATGCACCGCAGAGGGACAGCTGGCACGCACACGCAAAGTCTAGGGTGCCACGATGCCCTCCCCCCTTCCACTGGGAAGTCGCGTTCGCTCTCCGCCGTGCGTTCGCTCCCCGTGAAAGCGCGCGTCCCTCGCCCTCGGGCGATTTCATTCGCACATAAGTCGCGTTTGCTCTCCGCCGTGCGTGCGCTCCCCGTGAAAGCACGCTTCCCTCGCCCTCGCGCGCTTTCACTCGCACATACAGCATACGGCCAATGAGAGTTTTCTATTGCTGGACGCGACGACCGAAAGGTGAGCCCTTAACAGCTTCGCTGTAAAAGTAAGCCTAGTTCCACCCAATGCGAAATCCTCTGAAACAGCGGAGCTGTGGTTCTCTTGTGTTCCTCTGATTTTTTGTGATTTTCTGTGATTACCTGTGGGTTTCTGTAATTGTGTGTAAGTGTGTGATTGTGTTTGTTTTCAAGTGGTTTTCATGTGATTATGGGTTATGTTTTGACATTTACTGCTTACCATTCCCTAACTTCCGGTCGAGGAAATCTCTTGCACCGTCGGTCATAGGGACCTCTCGGCGCTTGCGTCTTTGTTACGCCTCTGTCTGGGACAAATGAGGGCTCCTTTTTCTCCAAGTACGCTTGATTTGCGTTTCTTTCTTCCGTAGCTCCGGATTAGCCTCCCGCCGCTGCCGTTTCGCTTGCGCTTTCCGCAGACGATTCTCGTTGGCGGAGGTCTTTCGGCGGTTACATCTGGCTTGCGCTTCGCTCTTTTGTAGCTCCGGATTAGCCTCCGGTCGCTGCCGTTTCGCTGCCGATTCCCGTGCTCGAAACGTAGAATTCGCCCTGCGACGGCGCTGCCGCTCTCGGGCGAGCTCCCGCAGCGGATCGGGCCGAGCGGAATGATGATAAGTGGTTCTTGAGGGAAAGGGAAAGGTTGGCGCTATCTTCTCCCCTCTCCCTCCCCCGGCGCGCTCGCATGGATGAATGGATAGATGCTATGAGCGTCCCCATTGAAATGGGGTGGCGGCTGGCGCCACCAAGCTCTTGTTATTATTTTACCTAATGTCCTGCCTTTATTTTTGAGAAAACACACAAATATAAAGAATCTGCGTCGGGAGATATCAACGCGCAGCTTTTTGGCAGTCCAACCCATTGCAGAATCATTGCTCCAGATTACACTGCCCGGCTTCGATAAACGCTGCAAACTGGCCCAAACTTTGCGGCTATTATCAGGTGTTGCTAATTTCATCATGGCTGTCAGAATACGGCTTGCAGTTTACGTCCTGGGACAGAACTGTGCTGCCTTCTTGTTTCGCCTGTGGTGACAAGACGGGACCTGGTTAACTTTTGGAACGTCATACTGTTTGTTCGCGTTCTTTTTTAGTGGCGAACCCTTCAGTGTTTTTGATTGGGGATAAATTGTGATGAAGTTGCCTAGTGGGTGATCATCAGTTTCGCGTGTAAGCTTTTCTCGCTGCCTTTCTCGAGCCGCCGTTCTCGAGTTTCCACTCTCTCCTGTACAGGCACTGCTGCTCCTCGCGTTGCGTGCCCGGATCAAAGTTTAATTACTCATTCGATAATTGCCCACTCATTATCGTGGTAGGTGAACATGCGCGTTTCACCGCGTTTGTTGTGCTTTTGCCCTCTGACATGACAGATGACGTGTATTTTGAAGTTATCACTGGCGTTCTCGACCTTGTGCTCTGCGAGGTGCCGGTAGACGCAACAGCCGCAATTTTTTGGCTCTCAACTCCCAAAAAGTCGGCACTTGCTTATTCAGAATAGGCGTCCCGGAACTCGCGTTCTGTAGCGCTATCTTTGTCACAATAGTAAGCTTCAAGAATTTCTCATTTGGTTGGACCATTTGTAGTAGGAGCACGCTTGACATCTCATTTTCAGGACACACTTGCCGTGGCTACGTGTGGTAGGAAGTCCTCGGCCGGTGGTTTGTGTCACTGCTGTGTACGATGTTTGACTAAAGGGACTCGTTGGGGCCTGGTCTCCGCCACGTCACCGACATAGCAGGAAACAGATTCCTGTCGTGACAAACAGTTGCACACTACTGAAAAAAGGGCCTCTGCGGGGTGTCGTCATGCGACTCTTTTTGGTTCAGCGTACACATGCTCGAAGTACGGCACAATATTCGAGCGTTACGCGGTATTTTTGAAGGACGAAGATCCGACTTTCTGATATCTACCGTATTTTCGCGCATATAACCCGCCCTTTCATATAACCCGCGCCCCTACCTTTGAACTCCACGAAAAAGAAAAAAAAAATAACCTCGCGTATAACCCTCGCGCTTATCCGAAAAAATGAGGACTAGGAAGTTACAACTATGTGCAGCCATCATTTTGTTTTCGAATCAAATTTATTTCAAAACGACCGCCGCAACGTTGTCAGCGCTGTCGTGTGATTCACTGCTGCCACACGAGGCTTCGTCGCCGCTCTCGAAGGCGTAATCGTGTTCGGAACCATCTCGCAATAACTCTGTTGCCGATTTCTTCAGCAGCAGCTATGATCTTCAGTTTCTGTTTCACAGTGAAGGACTGCCGCCGAGACACTTCATGATGCCTAAGGCTGGCCAACTGTGCAAACTGGGCGTACAAGGAACGGCACCTGACTCGTGCGAAAAGCGTGCGAAAAGCACAGAACACCCATACCGAAAAGCATTTTTCTTCTTCCATGCCGAAAAGCGTCTAACCAGACTATGAATGTGGATCAGGCAATAACCTGTGTTGGCCTCTTATTGGCTTAACACACGTCGGTGTCGATAGGCATGCGGACAGTGCGGACTCTGCACAGCAGGCCGCGCGTTGCCGTGAAGCCGACCCCCACCCCCTCCCTTCGCGAATATTTGCAGATAACCCGCACCCCCACTTTTTAAGCACTTTTTTAAATTTTTGGTTCGGGTTATACGCGAGAAAATACGGTATGTTGACTACCCGCATGCGAGTGTACCACGCATTGAGCTTCTTGTGCTAAATATTACAACTGCTACGTATCTCCCTCTACGGCTGCATCGGTGCGACAGCGGCGTTGTCTTGGGTGGCGGTATTCTGAAGACGCTGACATAACCGATGGTGGACCCACCAATTCGACTTCTAGTCTCTTTTGCTGGATATAGGGTTTCTCGTTGACCATGGGTTTTGTGGCTTCCACAGTGGCAAGCATCGCCACCACCAACTTGACTGATTAACTGAATGAGTGAGCGATTAATTCATTGATTTATCTACTTTTCAAGTCTCGTACGTGGACGCTTCACGGGGAGAGCTCAAAGAGGGAACATGCCGTGGTCAACATTCTGGTCACGTCCCAAGCCAGAGACCTCAAGACGCCGGTAGTGGCTACGTGCAAAATGTCAGAGGAGGTAGTTGACATGGTCCTTGACACAAGAGTTACTGCGGTGGTGATCAACACGCAGGGGCTTAGGTGCCCTGTCCGACTGCATGACGACGGCAATGGTAAGGGAACCTTGGGAATTGCTTCTTACAGACAAGCTTGACACATATTGTCGCGCATTGCAGGTATGGCTATGCTTATTGATATGTGGTTTAATACAGTAATATAAGAAAAATTATGCCATTACAATGCAACCACACACGTCAATATCGCAGGAGGAGTCAAATGTTGGTGCCTTTCGCACACCAGTAATGCTCTGAAATTGCTAGCTATAATCTGTGAAAATAAGAGTGCTGCGAACTTTATTCGGCTAAATGACTTGCTAAATTAGCGATTTTGCTCAATGATTAAGCAGTGCACAGTCGCGCATTTAAACTAATGTCTCGCAGTTTCGCAGAAGTATTTTTATTTGGTCGTTTTACCAGTGTGATATTATTGTATCATCTAACTAATCTAAAAATAGTAGGCTTTGTTTGTATTGCCTTTTTTATGTGCTTATAGTCTCACTCTAGCTTGCATTATATTGCTACACGCGTGTGGTATTTGGTTGTTTGAACGAGGCGGACGTCATTTTATTACATGGAGCTCCGCGACAACTTCTCACAGACCGTGGCCGGACTTTCTTGTCAAAAGTTATCGCGGACATCCTGCAGTCCTGTGCCACGAGGCACAAGCTATCCACATCATACCATCCGCAAACGAATGGCCTCACGGAGCGTCTTAATCGCACTCTCACAGACATGCTCGCGAAGTATGTGTCTTCCGACCACACTGACTGGGACCTCGCTCTACCGTTTGTCACCTTTGCGTATAATTCCTCGCGCCACGACACAGCCGGTTATTCACCATTTTTCCTTCTGTTCAGCCGAGAACCAGCACTGCCCCTCGACACAAGCATCCCTGTTCACGCAGCACCTACCAGTGAATATGCACTTGACGCCGTTGCCCGCGCTGCCCACGCAAGGGAAATTGCCCGTGGCCGCCTTCTGCACTCCCAAGAGAGTCAACGGCGTTTGTACGACCAGCGACACCGTGACGTGCACTTCCCGCCTGGTTCTTTGGTGCTTCTATGGTCTCCGTCGCGTCAGGTCGGCCTGTCAGAAAAACTGCTGTCTCGTTACACAGGCCCCTACCGAGTGATTCGTGCCGTGACTCCCGTCACCTACGAGATCGCCCCTGACGCCCCATCTGCTTCCCAGTCCAGCGATATCGTGCACGTTACACGACTGAAGCAGTATCACCCTCCCAGTGATGACATTTAGATGCTCCGGGACGTCGCTTCTGCCGCCGGGGGATAATGCTACACGCGTGTGGTATTTGGTTGTTTGAACGAGGCGCGCGGGCGCCTAGACGAAGAAGACGAACTGCTCTGGGCTCTCGAGCTATCGGCTGATCTGGCCAGCGCTGCAGCTATCTTTTGTAAATATACTTGTAAATAGTCTCCTGTCCTTAATTCTTCGTTCGCGTAACAATATTTTCATTGTACTATGCTTTATTATCTGATTATTATTCGTGTATTTTTCTTCAGTTCAGTTTTGTTATGTGTATCTCATAGCCCTTTCCCTACGTTACCACGGTCCACTTGGCAATGGTCGTCGAATAGCAGTGCGTAGAAAACGAGGGACGAGCGTAAAGAGACATAACGAGCGCTGACTCCCAACTGGTCTTTATTTCTTAGAAGGCGCACATTTATAGTAGCGACACATAAAATAAAATCTTTATACTTTGTGCAAAATCCGTTTTTCTTTTTCGAGAAGAAAGAAGGGGTGTTCACATATTCCTCACCAAGTTTGTGAATCGGATCTGCTTCAATAATTTCTCGTGTCGTCTGATCTATCGTCGTTTTGACGATAAAGTTCTTTTTTTTTTTGAACATCGGAGCATACGCGTCAGAAGGTTCACGTTCCGAAAAGTAACACAGTTACCCATTCATTGTCCTTTTTGGCTAAGACCTCAGGAGATTGGTACCAGCTTCCTGGGTCTAAACCGAGCACCAGCGACCCCACACGCTTTAAAAATGCCTTGCTAACTAGTTGATTAGCTGGTCTTTAAGTTTTGTATTTCTGCGTGTTGTGTTATATATTTATTGTATATATTATTGTATTCATGTGCTTACTTATGTATAAGGCTTGGTGTTTTCGGTGTTTATTTTTCTTGAAAATCGGCGGGTGTTTATCGGAGTTTATATTTCCAGCAGAAATTCGGCGTTTATCGGAGTTTATTTCCCGTAAATCCCCAATTCTCCGAAATTGGGAGTTTTGCATTATTCTCAAAACCCGAAAATCTTAGATTAATTCATATCTGAATACTAAAATATCAAAACACACGAAGCACATTTTTCCTAGAACGTTTGAATAGACCAAAACTTACACGCACAAGCGAAATACTTGAACACAGAACACATTTAATTTTGCGTATAACAACCTTAGCTTAAAGCTTATTGTAAAACACGCAAGCATGCTTTGCGAGATTGCTGTCAGTGATCGAAGTGCGCTCCTTTCTATTGACGGCTCTCAGCTTTGAAAACGTCCTTTCAACGTTAGCGCTAGAAACAGGAAGCGCCAGAAGACGCAGCGGGCAGCGAGAAAGCACTGGCCACTCCACATTGTGAAGTCTCCAAAACGACAGGGGTTCAAGAATGTTACGTATTTCATAGCACTGTAAGTTCACAAAATCACTCAGGAGCTGGCTCAATTAAGTCGTCAGTTTCAAGAAGCACTAATTGAAAAATGGGCGCATAGGTTTCGAACGCGCAGGGAAGCTTATGCTTCACATTTGGGTTCTCAATTTAAACACAGTACCAAAACGATTCTTTGGTGTACTGAAGTTGATCGCACAGGTTACTCTCAGATGTCTGTCTCCACTTTTCGGCGACAGCAGCGTATGATCCGTTAAAGTCTGCGACAGCCGTTAAGCGTTGATTCTCGTCAAGGAGGTCCAACATACTTGTGACATCTGATGCGAAGACCTCGGCTGGATCCCGCCATTTACTGATGAGTGCGTGCAAACGAACCCCCAGTATGGGATAAACTTGGTGTACCAGGGTACTCTCTGCCTCAAGTTCCTTAATAATTGATATCACGGCACACTCATTGGTCTTCAGAAACCTCATCTTAACGAGCAAGTCGTGCACAGCTTCAGGCGATGAAACAAGACTCCTGAGCTTCTCACACTTCGTCTCCTTGGCTTCGTCGCTTCTCACGAAAGACAAAATGGTGCGCCAGTAGTCTAAAATAGCTTCTAGAGCTTCAGAAAAAGACAACCACCTCGACGGACATACGGTTTTCAGCGACTTGATGGTCATACCCATGGCCAAGCACACAAGACCAAACTTACGGCGCAGCTCCCGCGACAATTTCAACATGGCAGGAAAGTGCACAACAAAATCGTGAACTACGTTGAACGAGCTCGTCCTGATTCCATCTTCCAGAGCGTTGTCCAGTAGGTGGCACGAATCTTTGAAGTGAAGCGCCTTGAATTCGGGGTTGGAGAGTGGCAAGTCCTTGTGAAGCTTCTGCATGTAAGAAGCCGAGTCGGAGCACAATACAGCTACGTCGCCTAAGGTCTTTCCAACCTTCTGAAGGGCAGTTTGTATCAACACGCCAATTGATACTGCGTTACACTGCTGCACTATTCGCAAGTCGATCAAGAGGGTTCTACGTAGCTCGTCATCGTAGAATGTTGCAAGTACCGCCACGGCCGGACGTCCATGACGTTCCGGTGACTCATCGATGGTGACGGAAATGGGCTCGTCTTTCATCAAAGAGCTTATCGTCGCAAGGTCTTTGTCACTGACCTCATGTAGGTATTTCCGATATAGCTGGTCACTACCTGGCATCGTGCGTGCCGCCGGACACTTGCTTCGAAAGAGGCTGCCAAGAGGTCTATCAGCCAGGTGCAGTGGAATCCCAGTATTACAGAGTGCACGGCAAAACTGATGTGAGATGTCATTCGCATCTTCTCTCTTTGAGCGGGCCCGAGTGATGCATTCTTCCAGAGAACTTTGCTGTGGCGAGTTGCCTGTGAGATAGGAATAACAAGACGATGTGAACAAATCGGACTCTTACCATGCAAGTTTGTTTAGACCCTGGCATAGAAGTAAGCGTGTATGATGAAACCTCGTGCAAACTGTACGAAGCATGCTGCATTCACTCTCACGCAGCCGTTAATTCAAAGCACCAACACTTCAGCAAGATCTCACCTGTGTCTGAGTGGCGCTTCTTCATATGGACGTGGCGCTGTGATCGTAAATGCTCCGCAATTCTCCGCCCTTGCCGTTGGCAATGCTAACTGTCACACGACAAAGCTTGCAAACAATGACTCCTTCAGAGGACGTCGACACTTCGAAATCGCTATACTCTTTTACGTAGCCACCGCAAAGCTTTCGTTTTCTTCCCATTTTTCTCGCGCGAAATTTCTCTTGACGGGTCACAGAAATGCGTCATGTGAGCATGCGAAGGTTTCCGTGAGCGAACTTTCCACGCTTGACCCTCACTGTCGTGGCTGTTTGAAACTGTTGTCTCTCGCGCGCGCCTGCGAGCAGACCAATCACACACACCCAATACAGCAATCCACTCCAATGAAATCTCTTCAGGGGGGCAGCGGCGGCAGCGGGCGGCGAAGCCCGGGGCCCGTATGTTCGATGTTGTCTAGGCGCCCTAGCGCCGATGTCGCCTGGCGCTCCTTAGTGTCGCCAGGGGACCGAGATGCCGTCGCGCGCTTCTGGTGCGCCTACATTCGTTGACCTGTTGACGTCTCTCGCTTCGCGCGCGACAATGCCGTTATTAAATGTGCGATGGGTGCGGTCACCGAGATACTGGCGACGCGCGGTAGACATTAAATCGCTCAAACCCGAAGTTGTACAAATGAGCGCTTAGAACTTGCGCTTTCGATAAAGAACGGAACCCGATTCCTTGAAATCGGAGTTTATCGGATAAATCCGAATTGTCAAAAATTTTAGCGGCGAATGTTTATCGGATTTTTTCGGATGAAACCGAAAACACGGAGCCCTAATCATACGGTACACAGAAGTGTCGGGCTTCGCGCAGAAAGTTCAATGCAGGCTCGCTCTGATTTTGATGCGACAATAAATGAGGTGCGCAGGCATTTTTTAAAGATTAACTATGGCGGTGCGTGGTTGTACGCGCGGTAAATTATCTTGTTCAACGAGAACCGCCAGGAGTGGGTGAATATGACACAAAATAAACACATATGTCGATAGCGCATTTTCTACTCGCCAGCGCCTTGCCAGAACAAAATGATGAGTCTTGACATGCAGGTGCTGCTTCTGTCATCGTCCCAGTTTCTACACAACGCCATTGTTTCTGTTTTGTGACAGAAAATCGAGGTATATCTAAATTACATTAGGCCTGACGCGGATTCACCACGAGCCGAAAAAAATAATAATAATTCAATAGCAGTGGCTACATGAAAGTAAAGACATGTGATGGCAATTTGCGGCGATATTTCCACAGATTAGGACCGCAAATATCAAATGGGTAAATACTTTATGGTACCATAAGTAATATGAAAAAGAGGCGAGTGAAATAGGTCATAAGACTTGAATACCATGCATGGTTTGACTACAAAGAAAAAGAAAACAAAAACTGAGAGCAAGAACAAACAGCGACATATCAAACTGAATTCGTAATCCTAAGGAAAAGCCTTATGATATGGCGTGTATATTTGCGTTGCATAAGTTCAAATTTGATATCCTCCTTGGGAAATTCAGTCACGCTGGCATTCCAGAAGTTAATAATATTTTGCAGTATCAATTTATTGTAGGAAGTGCTTAGATTCCAAAGCATCGTAATGCGAATTTTTGTGAGCATTCCTGTTTTGACGTTTAGAAAAAAAAGTATATCATAAACAGTAGCTTCTCCTCGTAGTCGTGTCGACTCTTTAGAATACAATGTTTCTTAAATATTGTTATCATGCTTGATTGCCTTGGATGGCCATTATAGTTTTCGGAAATTCGTAATATCTTCTTAAGAATTTCTAATGTGTTGAAGTTTTCGTCGTTTGTAGACTCCCACACCAGCATCCCATAGAACAAGCGGCAGTAAAACAGCACGTGGTACATATTATTTTTCAGTCATAATGACATAAGAATAGAGAATTTAACGAGGCAGCCGACAGTGTTTTTTAATTTCCCTCTAAGCATGTCTACATGTTGCTGCACAGCGCTTGAATGAATGAGACCGTGGTGCATACTTCATCTTACATGTGGCTCCAAGTGTACGCGTAGTGCAATTAAACCTACCCAGTCTCCATTTTACAGAAATTAGGCATAACCATAGGTAACAGACAGCTAATCAGATTACTGCCCATGCTTTAAAGAGCCGGAAATGGCTCTGGCGTCACATGTATGCTTGTGAGGGCATGGCCAGGCATTAAACATCTGGATCAATATGAGAAGACACTTGCCAACGATGTCCAAATGGTCTCACAGCAGAACTGCAATGCAGGCCCGCTCTTATTTTGATGCGACAGAATAAATGAGGTGCGCAGGCTTTGTTTAAAGATTAGCTATGGTGGAGCGTGGATGTACGCGCGGTAAATCCTTTTCTTCAACGAGAACCGCCGGAGTGGGTGAATATGACACATGATAAACACATACGTAAATAGTGCATTTCCTCCTCGCCAGCGCCTTGCTAGAATAAAAGGATGAGTCTTAACATGCAGGTGCTGCTTCGATCGTCGTCCCAGTTTCTACACAACGCCATTGCTGGTCGCGTTTGCATCAAGCCAGTCGTTATACGGTTTCCGAAGACGTTGCCGTAAAGGAACCAATCCGAGAGTGCGCCAAAATGCTGCTTCGCAAAGAGTGACGTCCATGTGGAAATTCCAGCCGCAGATGACGAGGAAGAGCTCCTCCCAACAAAGCTCCGGAGGGAGTGCGGAAAACCTGGAGACTTCATAAAAGTTCCGACCCGAGTACTCGAAGAGCTGAAGTCAAGACCGAGAAACTTGGACGAAGCAGGTGCCCATTTATTATGTACATCATAGAGATATATAAAACAGTCAGGAAGACTATTAGGTGGCCTTTTATAAAACTGAAAGAAGAAATATCCGTGACAATAACGAGCACTACGACAAGACATTATTTGGGAGAAGTTCGCAGTATAATACGCCGGGGGGAGGGGGGGGGGGGGATTCAAAACCTACGCATTCTCCTAGAGCCCTACCGCTATAGACTCTATCATCTAGGTAGATGTGCCAAATTTCACTTCAGTTAGAAAACATGGATATGGCGTACTCAGTCATACGCGACGTCCATACACGTTTTCTCTTAGTGTCACAAGCATCCAGTGACACTCTTGTTTCTTGGGAAGCACTTCCGGTATACCTGCTGAGACGACCGGGGACGAAATTCAGAAAAAAAAATAGTACAGTACGAAATTCATGGGTTTCATAACATATATATCAGAGCATAAGTTTAGTTACAAGTTGAGAGACTGAAGTGTCTGGAATAATTAGAATTAATATGCTGAGACGCAATTCAAAATAAATCAGAAAAATTGAAAACAATATTACAGTATAAATTTCACGGGTTTCATTATAGACATGATATCAGTGCATAAGTTTAGTTACAAGTTGATTACTGAAGCGTCTAGAATAATTAGAATTTTTTTAGAAATCACTGATTACCGCACACCAAAGCACAGAACAGCAACGCCGAGGTGCGACTGCCGCAAAGAGCCACCTAAGTCAAAGATTAGGGTCGCCTACGGTTTTTTTCTTTGGTCACCTTGCACGGCGATATCCTTGCATCATCTACATATCCTTGCATGGTCACCTTGCACGGTGATAAGGTGTCCAAACTATCGTGCACCAAGATTTCAAAATATGCAAAAGCCACGTAGCTGGACAGAACCAAGGTAATGTTGTTTGCCGTCTCTCGGAGACACTCAGATTATTTTTTGCATTGTGTCTGATTACATAATTAGTCTTAGTTATTCATCCTCTAAAATATTAGACAAAAAGTGTCAATGAGAGAATTGTAGGGCAAAATGAAAAACTCCCGATGCAGCACAGAAACTATAAATAGAACAGACGTTCACCAGCACATTCGATATGGCGAACACAGCGCCACGCCGAAGACCTCAAGTGCACTTCTTTTTGCACTCTGAGGTCTTCTCTTACTTGGAGGTGGAGAAGAGAATGTGCGGTCAGTTTAGCAGTGCCAGTGTGTCGTGTGTGCAATCAGTTGAGCCCCGTCCAGCTGTTCGGCTAGCCGGAGTGCTACCTCGAACGTCAACTTCCTTCTTTCCAATTTTGGTGGCGTCGTCGTGTCGTATGACTGCCTATTCGTGAGTTCATTTTCCGAACGCCATGGCCGCTGCAAGTGTAAAGAAAAGAATCAACTTGCACTGTGCAATGAAGTTGAAAGTGTTCCAGCAATTTCTTTGCGGGTAAATAAAGTGCGCTTTTTTTTCCGAGTTGCGTGCAGTAACTTAACGGCCCTCGTACGCACCTATCGATAAGCCGCCGGTTGCCTCATATGAGGGCCTACTATTACGAATTACCTATATACCGAATTTTTTATGATCCCTTTCAGATTCAATATATCCCGTTTCGACTGTATTTCAGGTTTTTGTGCAAGTAATGTCCGCCTCTTCGAGTAGACCAGCTCATGAACTATAATTGTTCTTGCTGCCACAGGCAACCTTGAAAATTTTTTTGACGTGTTCGCTGAAACACTGGGTATGTTTGTGTAGGGGGGTGCAGAGGGAAAGAAAGAGAGAGAAACATGACTTTATTTGCTAAATGTATTCGGTCGGTGGACAGGGCTTCTTCAACGGCCACAGTAAGTTCTCGCGACGCTGTCTCTAAATATGCGTTACAAAATACAATAAAAAAAGGAAATACAGAAAGAAGAGAGAAAGAGTGTTAGGGAGCAGGCGGCCAAAGAAATTACTCGTTGGTTACAGGGATATTGAGAGCGCGTTCGCCGAGTTGCGCTTTCGTCTTCGGCAGCGCTTCGGACCATCACACATTTCCCAAGACGTAAGTCGTGTGGTCGGGAAAGTTGTCGCATAGGAAAAGGAATGGGATACGCGTGCCCCCTACTGCATGTCAGAGCAAACACACAATAAATTTTACGGTGTTCTTAGTAAACAAATGCGTTGCACTTGGAGAAAACAGCGTAAATAAGTTTTGTAAACAGTATGTATGAAAACGAACAAACATATTTATACGATACTTGTTTTATTAGAATAGATGACAGTCTGTGCATGTCTTGTGCGTTTCTTAGTTGTCCTCATTTTTGTGAGCGCTGCACGAACCATAAGGTGAATGCATACCAACAAGTTCCGTTTTCAGTTCTAATGCAGTTTGCCAATGCGATGTATTGCGGGTGTCAGCTATATCATATGTATCTCCAATTACAGCTGCTGCAGTGGAGATTAGAGGCAGCAGTACTGAGAATGAGTAATGACAACACAAATACCAATAACTCCTGCGAGCGATGCAAATGCCGTGAGCACGCGTTATGAGCAAAAGATTTTCACGGCCCCAAACAACAAGGAAAATGCGTCGACACGCATGCCTCTCGGCCGCCATTGCATACGGCCACTTAATAGCATAATATGCTGGGCTAGTCGCAACACAAATTATGGTGGAAACTCTTTGCAATGGCGGCCCAGCGCAACGTCACGCAACGTCAAGTTGACGTTTAGGAAACGGACCTTCCTGTGATGCTCCTCACGGTATATTGTTTCAGCCAATCAACAAACCGACCTGGCGGCTACCTTGGACCGCCACCACATATTCGCGAAATTTCAGATATATTTCACGGGCTTCTGCACGCTATCGCCCAATTTTCTTTTTGAAGCGCTAAAGTAACAATATAGCTGTCAAGGATATGAAAAAGGTATAAGTCGATAAAATTTGCAGCTCCACGTCACATTTTGTAATTTCGATGAAAACGCTCAATTGCATTTTGCAAAACTGCGGTTTGCCGGCAGAAATAGTAAAATACGTAACCTCTCGAAAGCCAATCAAAGAATCAACATCACGGATGATGGCGGCCGTGCAGCCGCCATGCTTCTAGAGAATAGAGCCCCGGGCCACTATCGCGTCGAGCGTCGACTATGGCTGTCTTTGATATTTCTTGGACTTCGATGGCATTGCGTTAGAAACTACATCATAAGCACGTAGCACACAGCAGAGCGCTATCGGCACGTCAATGCAGCAGCTTACAAGGCGCTATAGCCACGGTGGACGACGATGACGAGGTGGTTCCATTAAGCGCGTGGCACTTTCGAAAAGCAACACATCACACGTGTGAGTTGGGATGCTGGTCCTGAATCTGGGAAGCAGTGTATCGAACACATCCAACCTTAAACGTAATAGTTTCCCAAATCTGTGGTAGTAGTGGCCTCTGTCCGAGGAACCTGCGTTGAGCAGAAATTGCGCCGCGATGATTTTCCATTCACTGCAGAAGAATTGACATTTGGGCGAGTCGGTACTGCTTGAACATCTTGAATGGACAGCGCACAAACGACTAGGACAAAAAGCAGGTCGTAGTCGTGCTTGCGCTGCCCATTCAAGATGGTTGCCATTCACGTTGTGTAATTGTTCCGGGAGAGCGCGAGATACGGCATATGTCTGCTTTCCGGTTCAATTTTTCGCCTTTGTGAGTTATGCAAAAAACTGGGTGACTTCCATCTTATAATGCTGCAATATGATGCCTTAAATACATCATCTATGCCTCCGCTTCATTTCGCTCGTTGTCCGCGTTGTCTTGCTATTTCCACTCCAAGCTAACGCACTTTTAGCTAGTCATGCCACACCAATCTTTCTATATTATCCTACTTACAAAGAACTATAAACTCACTTATCACCTAA